>NW_019240764.1:195788-355331 GCF_002742605.1 Olea europaea var. sylvestris | reverse complement strand
GAAATCCCGAGCCTATGCCCTAGACACTTTTATAAAAGTTTTTCAAAGTTATCGACAAATTGAATAATCCAAAATTATATAGATTTCTAAAATGTTTTAATTGAATACATGTGACGTTTTAAGACTTTTAAAAAGTCTACAAATTTCAATTGTATATACAATACTTCTAGAAAATCTTAAAATGTCTATCTTCAATACCCCTAAATTTTTTAAATTTCAAAAAATCTATAAAAGTCTGAATTGAGTACAACCCCAAGTGTCTGCATTTACACTTTCTATGACTTTAGAGGTAGGAAATTTATGGTTTTATGCAAAGAAGGGAGACGTGAGAGATAAAAATCTGATGGCCATAAATTTGTTAAGCCCCCGTTTGTTTAACATTAGTTGTCCATTAAAATGAAAAATATGACAGTTATCCATCACATCAAATCCCTATATTTGACTTTCTATCTTTTAGATGGGATCTGTAAGAGCTATATTTTTTATTCTTATTTTTACATTAACGTGTACCAAACAAGGTATGAAAGATGAAGTTGACTTCAACATGGGTAACAAATAGGCAGTCTCCTACTGAAAATGGAATTACTAATCTTTCATGCATGCTAATTAAATTGATCCAGGAAGTCAGTGATAAGCCTAAATTTAATGGAAACCTAAATATAATGAAATTGGATTTGACCAAGCATAACTGCATTTGGAGCTCACCACTAAAACTTAGATTAACTGTAACTAAGACTCGAAATCCTATTTTAACTCCAATTCCTTAACTTGTTTAACGAAAGAGAGCTAATTTCTTTAAAATTTCATTTAACCATAACTTTCTGTGTTTGGCTCCAACTTGATTGAATCTTATCTAAATTAGCTTTTCTTGAGCCTAATATCCATGTTTAAATATGAGCTACCCAATGAACCTAATTTTAATATGATTATTCTCCCTCCTTTAAAAAATAACTATTTTAATAAAATAAATTATTGTCATTAAAAACTTATTTTCAACTTAGTCACCCAACATCTCAAATGCATCAAAAGTTGTCTAGATCAAAATCTTTATCCCTAAATAATTCTATTTTATAAAATTTCGGGATTTTACAGCATGTGGTAATTCTAATTTCTAAGTCTTATGCCCTAAGTTTAATCAATTTTGAACTTAAATATTTTTGATATAATTAAAGTATTATTATTTATTATAGTTCTATTATTTAATTAAATTATTATTCTGACAAATTAATTTAATAGGGTCCGTAGATTCAAGTCTTGATAAATTGTTAATCACAAGAAATTGTGATTGATAGAAACAAATTATATATATATATATATAATGGAATCTTAAATTGCTTGTGATCGTAAGTAATAACAAAATACAGATATCGTTATCACAGATAGATTATATGTGTGGCATCTCTCACTTATGAAGTGATTAGTTGATCTCACAAGCTAAAATGTAGTAACACTTAAATGAATGCATGGATGCTTGATTAACAAAATAAAATATTAGAGATCCGTTGGAGAAATTCCAAATGAATAACTATTTGAGCTTTGATGGTTAACGTCTAATGTTCGATATTGAAATTGATTCTTTGACTCATGTCATCATGGCATCTTATATGAGGACAATCATACTTTGGTGACACTTTATCAAGAGTTGCTAATACGATATCGTTTAGGTATATCAAAAATCATATGAAGGATGTGAATAATCAAAAAATGATTTGTCACTTTTAGTTAATAAAAGATTATGATCTACATTTTATTCGATTAAGTTAATATCGAAATCCTTGGCCAAGGTAAGTACGTAACTCCAAAAGATTTTCGACTATGATTGAATTAAGAAGGGATGCAAGATATGATCGACAATCAAGATTGACACACTTCTACATCTAATAATTAATCAAATCATACTGATGAAGAGATTTTAATTTCATGGTAAATGAGCTAGTTTGATTTTGTTACACCACATGATATTTTTTGTCACATGTATTATCTTGACATATTGTTAAATATCAGTCTGAGGCGACGAATGTGAATTAACTGATTCAAGTAAATTAATGAGAAATTATCATGGAGTTTTAATTTATCTTATTTCGATTACATCAAAATAATTCACGTCGTTTGACGTCGTGATCAGAAAATCGAGGGGTCACACACAAAAGGGAGAGTTAGAAGTGATATTATGAATTATTAATTAACAAGTGTTCACAAATTGTAGAATAAATTAATTGAATTAATTAATTAGATTACTAAACTTATGGGCCAAGTTTATTTAATTGGATTAACTAACTATTGGACCGACTTTATGTTTAATGATTCACGTCGTTCGACGTCGTGATCAGAAAACTGAGGGGTCACACACAAAATGAAGAATTAGAAGTGATATTATGAATTATTAATCAACTAGCGTTGACTATTTGTAGAATAAATTAATTGAATTAATTAATTAGATTACTAAACTTATGGGCCAATTTTATTTAATTGGATTAACTAATTATTGGACCGACTTTATGTTTAATGGGTGTGTTAAACCCACTTAAATTTCTATTAATAAGTAGTTAGTGTTTGAGAAATCATAATACACATCTCACAATATCATAATTTTGTTAGCACGAGAAAGAGAAACTCTAATATCTCATTCTTATTTTTCTTATGTGGATTTTCATTGAAAACTGAATAATTGGACGGTTGTGGTGTGAAAAGATCATGATTCACCAAGGAGTACAAAGATCGTGATGATTTATGTTCCAAGATTAGCAAAGAAGTTTGTAGCATTCGTTAAAGGTAGAATTTTAATCAGAGGTTATATCTAAACACAAAGATGATCATTAAAGGAAATTGAAATTGTTTTAAATTTTGATGTGCATATATAAGTAAATTTCCAACAGTTGTATTAAAGCCGACGTTGTATTTGTTAGAAGTTATTTTTTAATCTTGGAACATTCAATGGTTGATTGTTAATATTATTAGTTTCTAGCTTTAGAGGAAAAAAGGATTTTCATATTGTAAAATCTATTTTGAAAAGAAAATTAAATTTTGGATAAGAAAATGGGTTAGGACATGGTATGTCTGGCTGCTGATGTGGGCGACAAGGAGTTGTCATTGTGCCCCATCACTTCTTCTACGATTAACAATGCCAACACGGCCCCCCGGGGTATAGCCTAGTGGTACAAAAGATAGGAGTGAGGTTATATTATGCCTTGCTGGCAGCCGCAATATGGGAGTATGATTCCTGAAACATGAAATTGGACTCCTTGTAGGCACAGTGTACATACAGTTCTTGTTCCCTGACCTGCTGGAGTACATCACACGATTTACTTCCCTCACAAAACTCTAAGGGCGGGATGGTGGGGCCCTCAAAATTGGGGTTCCACATTTTTTTTTAACAATGCCAACACTGCTACTATGGTAGTAATAGAGCTACACATGGGATATTGCCACTATATGACAGCGACGACGCATCGCAAAGGAGATAGAACAGCAGACGTCGTACCCAAATTTTGAAATTCTAGGCCCTACAAATTCATTCCCAGGGTTAAGTTGTAATTTAAAAAGAAGGACTTGTTTGCAATTTGAGTTATTGGGGGGTCTGCTTATAATTTTAAAATGGGCCGGAATACAATTGTTTTAAAGGGATTTTGAATGCAATTTTGAAAAGAGTTTTAAATATTATTTTTTCAAAAGAGTTTACCCTAAAATTCAATGTTGATAAGAATTTTGATTTGACTCATTTAAGCTATTGTTTTTAAATCATGACTTTTAGATTTATTAGATTTTAATTAGGACTTACAACTTTGACTCTAAATTAAATTTTATTTTGTTTAAATTTTTTATCTTAAATTAAAATTAGAGTCAGACTTGTATTTGGTATTTAATTAAAATTTAATTTTAACTAAATAAACCCATCCTAAATTTTTTCAAAATTAGAGTTAGACTTTAATTTGCATATTAGATGTATGATTAGATATAAATATCCTCTGCTTGATGGGGATCAAAATTAGAATGTTCGTAGATTTTGATAAAATTTGTTGAAAAATTATAGGTCACATAAAATGTATGATTAAAATTAGTTTATAACTTTGACTTGGGTTAAAATAGGGATTTTAATTTCTAACAAACAGAAGCATAATATTGAAGTTGGATTCTATTTTTTTGTTTTTGCATCTTAAATATATAATAAAATATATATATAATATTTATGATGAAACCTAGGCATGTTAACCATTCGTTAAAATATCACGTCAGTTCTTATATGTTTTTCATCATTTAGTTTAAAATGAGAGTCACTCATCCATCCAGCTTGTTGAGTATACATAATGCTGGTTCATTAGAGATATGTTTGACACTGAAATATTAGATATTTCTGAACGATAGGTTTGACTTAAATAAAATTTATCTTTTGTGAGTACACTCAAGAAAATAAATTCTAGAAGCATATTAAGTTAACACATAAAATGTGTGGAGATAAAGTTATTAGCTTAATTATCTAGGAATTGTATGAAGATAAAATTGACAATAGTACTATCCAAATACTATATTAACACTTGTTGATTATATTTAAGGTCTTATTACTACAAATGGGATCCTGTCCTACTAGGAATCAAGTACAAATTCTATAAATTTATATGATGCTTCTAGCTTTATCACCTGAGTTGTAAAAGCAACATGAGGGTATAGATAGTCGCATTGTGATTTTTTTATCTCAAGAAACAGTTGTATGATGAACAATCACTTGTGAAAAGATATGAGATTCCAAGCAATTGTGTTGGTTCAAAATGACATAATGATCTTCATCCATTGCTCATGTATTGAAAATAATTTGTCATATTGAAAAGTTGTCTCAGTCGGTTACCATCTTGGACTATGAATTAAGTATTGATTTGGTTCTGTAATATCTGCCAGAGAGCTATTTTCAGTGTATTATGAATTTAAACATGAATAAGTTCGAGCGCACACTCCTTCAATTGCTGAACATGCTTAAAACTTATTAGTCCAACATCAAAGCTAGTAATAGAGAAGTCTTGCCCATTGATTCCTATAAAGGTACCAAGATGAAGTCTAAAGGAGGTTTTGGGAAAATGTCTAAGAGATGGCTGAGACAGTCGAAGCAAATAAGGACATTATTAAGTCTAATGACCATTGATATCATTGTGGAATGAAAGGTTATTGGATGACAAACTACAAGACTTATGTTTATTTTATTGGGTTTTTAGGTATTAGATACCATATATGGATATCATATTTGTATAACTATGTAGAAAGTAAAAAGGTGTATACTACTGCAAAAGGGAAAAGTTGACACCTCCACATTGGAAATAGAGCAAGTGTTGCTACATTACCTATAGGAACATATTTCTTGCCATTGCCTTCAACTTTAGGATTAGATTTAGAGAAGTGTTATTTTGTTCTCAATCTTCTTTTATGAGAATAGAAAATAAAAGATATTAAAGTGATGATCTAAATAATACCTATCTTTGGCACTGCAGATTGGATCACTTAAATGAAAAATGCATTTTCAACTTGTATAGAGATGGATATTTGTGGTTAACTGATTTTGAATTATTTGACAAATACAAATAATGACTACTAGGCAAGATGCCCAAATTTCCTTTTACGGGACAAGAAAAAGAATTGCACAATTATTAGGTTTAATATATACTAATATATGTGGACCTATATCAATGACTGTTAGAGGAGCTTTTTCTTACTTCATCACTTTTACTGATGTCCATTCGAGATATAATTATATATACTTGTATAGAGCTCTCGAAAAGTTCAAGGAATTTAAGCTAAAAGTAAAGAAACAATAGGTAAAGGTATTCTCTCATTAAGATTTTATCGAGGAAGAGGATATCTTAAAAGGTGAAATTTTAGATTATAAAGGAGAATGAGAATTTTTCGTAGTGGGTTCCACCACATACACTACAACATAATAGTGTATCTAAAATGAGGAATCGCACACTATTAGATATGGTCCAATCAATGACGAGTCATGAAAACCTTCCAAAATTATTTTGGGATCATACAATGATTACGCTTGCTATACAATGAATCATATCACATCTAAATCGACTGTCAAAACTTCCTAAAAGTTATGAAAATGCAGAAGACCCAACTTGCCTTATATAAAAGTTTGGTTTTGTGATGTTATCGAATTGGATAATTTAGAATCTAAGTTCGATAAATACAAATTTTTTAGATATCCAGTAGAGATAATTGGATAACAATTGTATAATCTCATTGAGAAGAAATTTTTCATCTCAAGACACGGTGTCTTCCTTGAGAAAAAGTTCATTCTAGGAGAGGACAGTAGGATCAAGTTAAAATTTGAAGGGTTCAAGAGTCCACGAATATAGTTGATCAAGTAGATGAACCTGAATTTGATCCCACACCCGTTAAGGAGTAAATTCTTGATCAGGAAGTAGTGACTCTTCAAGACACTTCAACTCAACGTAAGTCTAATGGGATCATTTGACCTCCTATATGGTACGAATTCAAGATTACTAATCAGGTATTACTAATCGAGGATGATGGACCCACTAATTATGTGGAAGCAAAGTCAAATACTGACTCAAAGAGATGATAAGAAGCCATAGAATCCAATACTAACTCGATATATGTAAACAAAGTTTGGATCTTGGTCAACCTACCGATAGGATAAGACTCACAGATTGTAAATGGGTTTACAAGAGAAATGTCAACATGGATGAAAATATTCATACATACAAAGTAAAGCTAGTAGCAAAATGTTATAAATAAAGACAATGTTTTGACTTTGATGAAACATTTTCAATTGTAGTCATGCTTAGTCCATTCATATTTTGCTCGCAATAACTACATATCATGACTATGAGATATAATAAATGGATTTCTAAATTGCATTCCTTAGTAGAAACCTACAAGAGGATATGTACATGACATAGCTCGAAAATTTTGAATCCAAAGATGCTAACAAAGTATGTAAGCTTGATCAATCCATATATGGATTGAAGCAAACCTTCAGGAGCTGGAATCTTTGATTTGATGAGACAATCAAAATGTTAGATTTTATAAAAAACATATTGTTCCTAATATTATATTTAAAAGACATATAATTCATAGGAAACGATGTCCCTATGTTTTAATCGGTGAAATTATGGTTATAAAAAAATTTCTTCAAGAAATGTATGTGAGAAGTAACTTGATCTAAGAAAATAGATTTAGGAGATTGGTTAACTCATCCAAATTTACCTAGATAAAATCTTAATTTTTTTATGGAGTAGATGAACCTAGAGTTCATAGATACATTGATGATAACTTTCAGTCAGACTAGTATGATGACGAATCTTAATTCGGATATGTGTTTACTTTTAATCATAAATCAATTAGTTGAAAAGTTTCTAACACGAAATAGTTGTTGATTCAATAGTATAAGCTTGATATTTCCTGTTTCAAAAATAGCAAAGAGTTGTGATTTGGATCAAGAAGTTCATTGATGAACTTACAATAGTTCCTAATATTGTAGACCCTATACCTCTCTGTATCGTAATAATAATGGAGCCAATGTGAAGTGAAGAAACTAAAGTCTCATCAATGATCCAAACATGTCTTAGATGGTATCATTTGATTAGACAGATGATACAAAGAAATTAAATAAATAAAGAACGAGTTCCTACCAATGATAATATTGCAATTTCACCGACAAAGAGTTGTTGTGGCATGAATATAATCATCATGTAAACTATTGTGGTATAAGATAAATAAGTGACTAGATCTAGTGTAAGTGGAAGTTTGTAAATATTATGCCCTAAATCCAATCAATTTTGGACGTAAACAATGTTAATATGCTTAAAACATTATTATTTATAGCAGATCTATTGTCAAATTGAATCACTATTCAAACAAATTAAATTAATAGAGTCTGTAGATTCAAGTCCTTATAGCTTATTAATCACAAGAAGTTGTAATTCTGAAAAACAAATTATGTATGACCGAATCTTAACTTATTCGTGATCATAAGTAATAATGAGATAAAGATACTGCTGTTATGGAGAGACTAGCAACTGTAGCATTTAACTGATATCCCAAGCTAAAATATAGTAAAATTTAAATGGATGCATTGATGTTTTGTTAAGAGAACAAAACATTGGGAACATGTTGGAGAGATTTTATAAAGATAATTATCTGAGAGTCAATGGTTAATCTCTAACCTTCGATAATGAAATTTGTCCTTCAATTTGAGGTCATCACGGTACCTTGTACGAGAATAGTTATACTTTGGTGGTATCGAAAGTTACTTTGCCAAGAGTCACTAATACAGCATCATTTAAGTATATCAAGAATTATATGAAAGTTGTAAATGATCAATAGATGATTCGTCACTCTTAGATAATAAGAGATTATGATCTACGTTTTATTCGATTAAGTTGATATCAAAATCCTTGGCTAAGATAAATTCATCAGTAGAAAAGAGTTTAGACTATTTTTGATTTAAGAGTAAATGAAAGATGCGATTGATAATCGAGAATAACGAACTTCTGTATCTCGTTATTGATCGGATCATATTGACTAATGGATTGTAGTTTTACAATAAATGAACAAGTTTAGTGTTGTCACATCCCGTGACATTTTTCGTCACGTATATTGTTTTAACATATTGCTAAATGTCAATTAATTAATCCAAGAGAATTAATAATAAATTAAAAAAAAGGGAATTTTAGCTTCTGTTTGGGATTCATTTTAATGTGAATTTAGGAAAAAATGTATTTTGGAATAATGTTTTTAACAACTTTGCTGTTTAAAGAAAAGGGAAAGTTTATATTTAAGTGTAATATTATTTTATTAAAAAATATGTATTGAAAATAAGAAAGAGAAAGTGTATTTTTGGATAGTGGAGTCCAAATGAGGGCTTAATTTATCTTATTTTGATGAGATCAATATAATAAGTCAGGTCGTCTAATATCGTGATCGATAACTTGATAAGTCACACACAAAAAGAAGAACTAGAAAAAAATGATATTATGAATTAAATTGACAATTGTTGTACATTTGTAGAATTAATTAATTAAATTATTTATTATATGACTTAAGTTAGTAGATTTGTTTAATTAACTTATGAGCCAATTTTAATTAATTGGATTAATTAACTAATGGTCTGGCTTATGTTTAATGGATTGGTCAAGCCCACCAAAACTTCTATTAAGAAGCACTTAAGAGTTTGAGAAACCATAACTCACATCTCACATAAGTAGGTTTTATACACTTTTGATCTCTTGAGCATAGCATATATAAGGATTCACAGTAAATTCAAGTTTTGAAGAACAATTTCACAGTTTCAAATAATTTATTATAATAAGGAATGACAACACGATGCATGCGAGGCAATGATCCAATTCCCGTTTCTAGTCCTGCCATGGATTTTCTGATCCAGAAAAAACCTTCGATAGTTTCCCTTTCTTCTTAAAAAAGGTAGTTCCTAAGATGAGGTAGACTAGTCCGTGAAGATCACACCGAAGTACATTCTACTTTTAATAGATCATGAACAATATCAGAATCGTTATAAACGAGTCTCCCCAATCCTTTCTTAAATTTTACAAATTAATTTTTGTAATTAAATTAAATTTAACTAAATTAAATTTTATAAGTTATTGAATAGAACTTTGAAAGATTGATACAAAACTACATTATTTATAGACCTACATTCGCTAATAAGTGTGATATATTTTTTAATGTGGGACAAATGAATCCCTTAGTAAAGTCCCAGCATTTCAACATTAAAGGCATGGAAAGAATTCCAAATCAGAATTTTTAAGTAAACTCGTCGAAGAAAAGCATATAAAAGGGGGTGGCAAACCAACTATTATTAAATAGATATTGGACTTTCCATCTTTTATGGGTCATAAGTAAATTTGTTAATATAAATTACATTTTTTTATATTATAATATTTCTAAATAAAAAATAATTACCAAAATAATGTTATTAAGTGAGGGACGAGACATGAGTCGAGGATTTATCCCCGTCATTGCTAATTATTAAAATCGAGTTGGACCGACTGATTGATCTACTTCGGGAATTGACGAACTAGATAGTGACCTAGTCCGAGTGCATTAGTTGTTTCATTCAACAAAAAAACCAGTTAAGCACCGGTTAAACCATTTAATAACTGCCTGAAATGAGCAGTTTAAGAGGAAACTGGAATCGATTTAATGTGAACTAACCGATTGGTTACTAAATTTGTCTTGAGCAAAATTTTATATCCACTTTTGCATTTGTAGAGATTCGAGCCCTAGATTCCTCTATGAAACATCACCACATTGACCATTACACACACACACACACATGAAATATTTTTTAATTAAAATTATAGTCTAGCAACGATATATTGATCGAACCATTAACCTAACCACCCGATGATTTGTCCAAGTCGAGACTAGGTCGGGTCTGATAATTATGCTGTCACCATCGTGCTTCCCAACTAATCAGGTAATCTATGGCTTGTTCAGGACAGTTTTACCGAAGGAAAGCATTTGGTTATGACATGTTTTAATTCCTAATAGGACTCTCCAATTTTCAAACTATGATCAACACAAGAGAAAAGATACAAAAAACTCTCTAGAGCAAATAATCTTGATTTTCATCATCGAAATTTGACTAATTGAAAATCGGAATTTCTGCTCATCGAAGGTAATGGTGACAAGATGAGGTAATAATAGAAGTAGAAAATTGAGCTTGATGATCATCCCGAAAGGCTTGAACTGTTTCGAAATTACAATTGATGGTGGATAACATTGTGTTGTTTTTGGATCTTCCTATTTTTTAATTGATGAAACAGTATTGAGCTCCAATCGTAAGTTAATGTGACGAAAATTGAAAGATTCATTGGCCTCTAAACTGGGAGTTACTGTGACAAAAATTTAAAAGATTCATTGTTACCTATGATATTGATCTAATGGCAAGTGATCAATTCACTATATGTGACATATTGATATGAATCTGTAACTTATATACTATGACACGTGACCTATAAACTGTTACCTCTAATATTTATCCAATAGCCTATGATTAGTTCTCTTGAATTTGTGACTTGTGACCTATGAAATTATGACATGTGACTTGTGAACTCTAACACATGACATGTGACATGTAAACTATTACTTACGATATTAATTCAATGACTTGTAATCAGTTCTCTTGAATTTATGACATGTGGACATTGATATGTCATCTATGTAATATGACGTGATCTATGAAAAAGTTAACCTATGATTTGTAACACTTGAACTGTGACCTGTTATCAGTGTAAAAAGATGCGTGAAATTTGACCAGTGACAAATTAATTTGATTTGTGATTTGTTGACATTGATTTGTGACATATACAATATAACATGTGACCTATGAAGTGTGACCTGTGACCTATAAATACAAATTAATGATCTATGACTTGTGGACACTGATCAGTGACCAATCGATTGTCGAACCATTGCCAACACCACTGCTAGCACACCACCACCTACACGACACAACCATCACAAGCACCAGCACCAACACCACCATTTGCAAACTACCAACACCCACAACCACCCAAAACTTCGTCTACAATCTGATCATATCGGAGAAGGAAAGAACCACCACCACCACCAACAAAATCACCTAAAAACTCCAAACCAGATCAAATTGGAGGAGAAAGAAACCACCCAAAAAATCATCCCCAAATTGAATTAGAACGGTGGTCTTGCGAGCGGGCGGCATAGTGTGCGGTGGCCAAGAGCTCTGCATGCTGTGGTCTTGCAATTGTAGTTGTCAGTTTTCGACATGAATGGAACGAGAGAGAGAGAGAGAGAGAGAGAGAGAGAGAGAGAGTGTGGTGAGAAGAAGAGAAAGAGAGAGAGAGAGAGAGAGAGAGAGAGAGAGAGAGAGAGAGAGAGAGAGAGAGAGAGGGAGTTATAGTTTAATGAGGGGTAGATGTAGGACGAGATAGGTAAGATGAGTTATTATTAATATTTTTATTTAGTATATATTAAATAACTAATTACAACCTAAATTTGGTAATATGAAAATTAAAAATATGATTTATGAAATGTATACTTTAAAAGCAGCGTAGGTGTAATTTCCACATATAATTTTCTAATATTGATAAAGAAAAAAAAAAATACATTGCACGTTTATTTTATTTTTATGGCTTTGCAATGGATCCACTAAAATTTAGGACCACCAGACTTGAATTATTAACTTTAATTTTATATTCGACGCGTCCGAGGCAAGGATGCAAGGGACCCACTAAAATTTAGTAGCAGGGACCACAAACATCAATTATTTTTTATTTTATTTTCATCATTTTTATGTTCAAGATATCAATATATACTATTGGTCATAGCTCTTTAAACAAGTTCTCATTTGAGTCATTGAACTTCGACTTGTGATTACGATTTCATGATGATTATACCTTTTTGCACAATTGAACCTTGTGAAATAATGTCACATGAAATACACCTTAAATAGAATGATACTATTTAGCTTCAATGATGTTATGTACCAGATCATGTGGTCAATAAAGTCACTTTCACATCGCCCATGAATGAAAATACATCTTAACTTTATTGGACAATGTTATCGTAAATATATTGCCACATGAGTTGGTGTTTAAGGACACTAAGACTAATTGACCTAGTTGAAATTTGATGTCCAATATTTATTTCAATTTAATGAGGAAAAAAATTAGTAAGTAAATTCCATTGAGATAATTATGCTTTTACTCTAGTGTCAATCAATTAATTGTACTTCAATTATGTTCAATTGATATTTTGCTTTGATTTCAATAGGGCAACTTCATCTAATTTCGTCATTAGGAATGACAAAATCAATGAAGTCGTAGTCAAAATGATGTTTGTCTCTTATTTCATTGAAGTTGTACTTATTTCACGTGAGCAACTTACAATAACGTGCCATGATAGTCATTTATTGACTTTTATATCATTGATTTTCATTAGTGAAAATGGAATAAGTTACATTAACTAAAATCAAATTAAAATGTAATTACCCAATTGGAATCCGAATAAAATATAGTTATTCTATTGAAATTATATGAAATGTAGTTGCTTATTTGAATAAAATTAAAGTACAATTATTTAAGTGATACCAAAATAGAAGTACAGTTCATGCAAGTAGACTTTACCCCCAAAAATTACTTCAAATAACAGTTGCATTTTACCTTGCTCATGAAGTCAATCGAAATAATTGGAAGTTGCGTTTATAAATTTTTATAATTTATACCAGTGTTCTAAAAAATGTAAAGTGTGGCTACGTGTGGGGGTGAAACTTCAAGCTTTACAAGCCTAGGCGAGGCTTAGGTGTTAAAAAAAAAAAAAAAGTTTTCTTATTTTCAATATTATTTTAAATTTTTAAACATTTTAAAAATTATTTAATAATGAAAATAATACATATTAAACATCTAGAATAATAAAATACTATATTTACTTAATAATTCCTACTATCAGTCAATTATACAAATTTCAAGTTTTTGAAATGCAAAAATTAGAATATTTTTTATAGTTTTAATTTTCAACTAGACAAGTCGTATTTAATAGATTTACAAGAACTTCATATATATTTTTGAGTTTGCAACCATATAATGAGTCTCAAGATCATAATTATATAAGGTAGATAACACGTAGTTCAAATCTTATTTAACTATTTAGATAAAATTAATTTTAATTTTTGTACAGATAAAATCTTTTAAAAACTTGAAATTAAAGTGAACTGAAAAGTTTTTTGAAAAAAAAAATAATAATAAGACAAAGTCAAATAAAAAACTTTTTAAAAAAGGAAAAAAAAAAAAAACCCAATAAAGTGCGCTAAGGAAGACGAAAGAGAGGAAGGAAAAATTTAATCACAAGGCATTTTGCCTGAGTCTCAAGCCTATGCAAGCTTTTTATAACACCAATTTATATATATTCCATTATATATAGCAATAATTGAGAGTCAATTGGAAAATGTTTATAAATAATTTTAATTATAGATAGAGAAAAATGAGTGAAAAATAAATGGCTAATACTCATAAATTCTATAGATAAAAAGTGATTTGAGTGTTTGTAAAAAAATTATACACACGAGCCAAGCACGAGCTTCACGTGAATCATGAAGTAAAAAGATGTGGCTTACAAAAGGATAAGACTTCTAACGAGTGAATATAATGCAAGGCTTTGACTTTTGACAACAAAAATCTTTACAAAAACCTCTCTTTCTAAAGCTCTCTCTGTATATCACTTTTACACAAACATTAAAAATGGTCACACTGACAATAGCCATTACAGTGTTCATAATTATCCTTAATTGCGTGGGATGGAAAATTTTGAACTGGTTATGGTTGACTCCCATGAAGAAGGAGATGATTCTGAGGCAACAAGGATTCCAAGGGAATTCATATGATTTCAGAAGGCTTTTGTTTGGAGATGCAGAAGAGAATGCCAAGGTGTATGAAGAAGCACTTTCAAGATCTATAAATGTTCGCGATGAAACTCAAGCTGCCCATCGTATCCTGCCCTTCGTCCATAAAACCATTGAAAAATATGGTAAGTAAATTTCAACAAAATATTTCTCAACTTTTGGTTTTATAAACATGAAGAAACGTATAGGTTTTTAACTCGGCTAACATCTATGAACTAAAATTCTGTAGTTCTAATGCATCAATGGCGTTTTTTTGGTACAATTTATTTGAAAATAATTTTTAGTCACACATTTTTTCAATAAAATAATTTTGCATGTAAATCTATAATTTTTTTCTATTTTTTAATAAAAAAAAATCATTTTAACTTCAAATCATTTTTCTCTAGAATGAAAATTTCTTGTGGCACCCTTTACTCTATACTTTCATTTCAAAGCATTGGAATCAAAGGACAGTACCACAGGTAGGAGAAAGTCGGATTCTTGGAAGAAAGGGGCTGTATATTTTAGTGAAGGAAAACTCTTATCATATATCGCTCGTGTTGGATGGGAATACAAATTTAAGTTTTAATCTAAATTAAAGTTAGTAATTAATTTTTACAATATTTTTAATTATTTATAGGATTTATAACTTTTCA
Source organism: Olea europaea var. sylvestris (assembly GCF_002742605.1). Classification (NCBI taxonomy): domain Eukaryota; kingdom Viridiplantae; phylum Streptophyta; class Magnoliopsida; order Lamiales; family Oleaceae; genus Olea; species Olea europaea. The sequence continues at coordinate 340,286 of NW_019240764.1, read as the reverse complement.
ATCACACATTTTATCAACTTTTTTTAAAATCTACTAAAAATATAATTTTAGTTCCTTCTAAACAAGGACATAGTCCAAGTATGTAGCTTGGTTGTTGGAGAAAAGAGATATTTGATGATATTTGAGGGAGAGATATTTGATGATATTTGAACGATTTGCTAATATTGGAGAATATTATGGCGCAATCACGTTTTGGAAGATTTCCATGATTCGTTATCCTCTTTCCTTGATTGCCTCATCCTTAATAAGGCAGTCTTGATCTAATGTGAATATATATGTTTCATTGTAAGCTCCAAACATAGGTGAATAATATACAAGCTCTTTCTTCTCCCGTGGATGTAAGTTGCTATACTAGCGCCGAACCACGTAATTCTTTGTGTTCCTTTTTAGTTTATTGAATTCTTCATGGTATCAGAGCGGATGTATTGTTTCGGTCCATTGCTATTCAAACCAAACCTGTTCTGAAATTCAGAAACGTTTCATAATCTCTACGAAAATAGATTTTTTCAGCTTTGAGTGACCTCCACGGAAATGACTGTATCTTTTAAACCGTAAATCGGAATTACGCAAGGTCATTGCCGTTGGATTCTTATAGCTAATTGTCTTTCGGGCTATTTTCGACAACGTTTGGTGGGTTAAAATCATCTTCAAAGTCAGTTGTTCGCGTTTTTCAGTTTTCTGCTTAGCCTTTTTTGGGTCTGATTATTTGCTTTTCAGTTTACAATGACTGAGAAAGTAATTAATCTATCAGTAACAATGGAGAATGATGTTAATCCTAGATGGAAGTTATCTACTATTCCTTTGAATGGTATAAATTATATATCATGGTCAAGAGCCGTGAAGTTGTCTCTTGGTGGAAAGAAAAAGTTGGGTTTCATCAATGGCACTTGTTCCTGTCCAGATTCTACAGATCCAACTTATGAAGGATAGATATCGAATGATCAACTTGTTCGTTCTTGGCTTCTAAATTCAATGGAAGCGCATATTGCTGAAATCTTCACTTTTTCAAACTCGGCAGAAGAGTTGCGGAAATCTGTTGAGGAACTTTATGGAAACCAAAATAATGCCACTAGAATATTTGAATTGAAACGGGAAATTACTGCTGCTGAGCAAGGAGATAAGCCATTCATTGAACACCTTCGTAATCTTAAGAAGATGTGGGACGAATTGAGTATGTATCGTCCACATACGACCGATGCAAAAATCTTACTAAAAAGGGCTGAGGAAGATAAGATATTTTCTTTGTTGAGTAGTTTGAGACCAAAGTATGAGAATCTTTAGAGTCATATTCTTATGAGTCCTATGCTTCCATCCTTTTCGAGTGTGTGTACAACTGTGTAGCGAGAAGAAACTCGAAAAAAGGCAATGAATTCAGAATTAAAGAATATACCCGAGTCTTCTACTCTTATCATTAAAAGAGATGAAAAACGAAAAAATTTTCAGAACAAGAAAAGACGAGAAGCTCCCAAATGTGACCACTGCCAGAAGCTAGGACACTCTAAGGATCGTTGTTGGGAACTTCATCCTCATCTTAAGCCATCCACTATGAAAAGAGAAAACATGGAAGGTGTTGCTGTTGCTGATACTACCATTTCAATGAATCAATTGGCCCAAATTCCACAACTCCTCGGTCATCCTAGTCCTTCTACTCCAAAATATTCAAATCCTTCTAGCACTCATGTCTCTGGTAACCTTGAAGCTTATTTCTCTTCGTGTACATCTAAACATTTGAATACTCGGATTATTGATTCGGGTGCTACAGATCATATGGCAAATGATGTAGCATCTTTGAGAGATTTCTCAAAAAATTCATTTAAACATACTGTCTCAGTTGCTAATGGTACATCAGTTCCTGTTTATAGATTTGGAAAAATTAATTTTTTTCCTGGTCTTCCTAGTTCGGATGCACTTGTGATTCCTTCATTTCCAACTCAACTTCTTTCCATTGGAAAAATAACTAACTCTTTAAATTGCAATGTTATTTTTTCCGGGGAAGAAGATTGATGAAGATGTGTACTCACATGGACTTTATCCGTTGAAACCATTCGGTGCCACTTCTATTAATAATGCTATGCTAGAAAATCATAGTGTGCATCAAAGATTTGGACATCCTTCTAGTCGTGTTTTATCTTTTTTGTTTTCATCTATGTCTTTTGAAACACATGTTTGTGACATTTGTCAGTTTTCCAAACAAGTTCGTCTACCATTTAATAATTCGTCATCTATGTCTGTTAAACCTTTTGAGTTAATTCATTCTGATTTATGGGACCCATGTCGAATTGATTCATATGATGATTTTAAATATTTTGTACTGATTATTGATGATTATTCTCGTGCTACTTGGATTTATTTATTGAAATCTAAGAATGAAGTCTACCCTATTTTTAAGGATTTTCATAGCATGGTGGCCACTCAATTTGATAGTAAAATCAAAGTTTTTCGTTCGAACAATGAAACTGAATTTGCAAATAGTCCCTTTTTTGCCTTCATTCGCGATAAAGGCATTATTCATCAGACTAGTTGTATTGGTACACCCCCAACAAAATGGAGTAGTTGAAAGAAAAAAATAGACATATTCTGGAGACTACAAGAGCTCTCATGCTTCAAATGAATAATCTGAAGAAATTTTGGTCACACGGAGTTCTAACAGCAGTTTACTTGATAAATAGGCTCCCAAGTTGTGTTATCCATTTTCAGTTACCATTTGAAGTCTTAAAAGGAAGAAAACCTGACGTGTCTCACCTTCAAGTATTTGGTTGTGTTTGTTATGTGCACGACTAGTTTCTGCATCATGATAAACTTAATCCTCGTTCCATTCGATGTGTCTTCTTAGGATATTCTTCGACAAAAAAAGGATATGTATGCTATGATCCTCAATCTCAAAAGCTATTTTTATCACGGGATGTGTGATTTTTTGAGAAATAACCTTATTTTTACAGTGCAAAGTTTGAACAAGAATTTAGCTCAGAGGGAGAGTTTGAACGATCTACTTCCGCTTCCCACAATATGGACATCTTCTTTCGACATTGCAAGCCCTAACCGAAATGAAACTACGGTACGAGCTAAGGGGGCTTCAATCCTGACTCTTTATCCCCCTCTTCGCCCAGGCTAACTGGCCTTACTGATTCAGGGAGGAGATTGGAGCCTCGAAAAGCACTGTTGAGAGGAAGAGCCTTGGCCCCTCTTCATTCTCTACAGGGTTCCAAACCTTTCTTCAACATAGGTGACAACGAGCGAAGCAGAGATGGAAGAGATCTATTTCGATTTATATTATAGAAAATTAGTGTGCTTGGGAGTCCCTGATGATTAAATAAAGGGCGGTCTTGCTTGGCGCGAAGGCTGCTAGTTCGGGGGTAGAGTACAGTACTAAAGGTCCTCGGTAATAGAGATATAGAAAGAACTGAATAAGATGGAAACAGTAGGGACACCGGATGTTCCTTGTCACCAGAACATGTACCAGATGCTCCAAAAGAGGTTTCTAGAAGGTCTAATAGAATATCCAAGGCTCCAAAAAAATTAAAGGACTTTTGTTACTTACGAAGCCGTAAGTCATCCTATACAGGCTCATCTATCATACTCCAATATTTCTACATCTCATTCAGCTTTTCTAACTTCGTTTGCTTCAACTCAAGAGCGAATAACTTTGGACAAGCAAATTCTAGTCCTATTTGGAAACAAGCGATGCAGCAAGAGTTACAAGCCCTTGATGATAACAACACTTGGTCGATTGTGAAACTCCCTCCAGGAAAGAAGGCAGTAGGATGTCGTTGGGTTTATAAAATGAAGTTTTGAAGTGATGGATCTATTGAACGACATAAAGCACGTCTTGTTGCCAAGGGTTTTACTCAAACTTATGGAGTTGACTACAATGAGACATTTGCTCCAGTAGCCAAAATGAACACGTTTCATGTTCTTTTATCTCTAGCCGTCAATCATGATTGGAAATTATTTCAGATGGATGTAAAGAATGCATTTCTACATGGTGATCTTGAAGAAGAAGTTTACATGAATATACCTCCTGGTCATCCATTGGAAGGTCGTAGTGATCTCACATACAGATTAAGAAAATCCATATATGGTCTTAAACAATCACCTCATGCATGGTACGCCAAATTCAGTTACGTTCTTATCAAGAATGATTTAAAGATAAGTAATGCTGATTCTTCCTTGTTCGTGAAAAGAGGTATGAGTGGTACTATTATTATTTTTGATTTATGTTGATGACATAGTTATTACTGGTGATGAGCTTGTTGAGATATCAAAGCTTAAAAATATTCTTCATACTCAATTTTCTATTAAAGATTTGGGAATTTTAAAATACTTTCTCGAACTAGAGATTGCATATTCAAAGTAGGGCATATTTCTCAATCAAAGAAAATATGTGTTAGATTTGTTACAAGATACTGGTAAATTAGGTGTCAAGCCCACTCAAACGCCTATAGCTTGTAATTTAAAATTACCACTTGATAGAGACCCGATATCTAATGTGGGTCAATTTCAAAAATTGGTGGGCAGATTGATTTACCTCACAATTACTTGATCCGATATCTCATATGTTGTTAGCCTGATTAGTCGTTTTATGCACTCTCCACGAGTTGCACATATGGATGCTGTTAATCGAATTTTGCATTATCTTAGGGGTCACCTGGAAGAGGTGTATGGATGCATAAGAATGGTCATTCTCTTATTACTACATACACAAATGCGGATTGGGCTGGTAGTACTATTGACAGACAATCTACAATAGGGTATTGCACGTTTGTTGGAGGAAATTTGGTGACATGGAAGAGTAAAAAGTAGAATGTTGTTGCACGCTCTAGTGCTGAAGCTGAGTATCGGGCAATGACTTCTACTACAAGTGAAATTATTTGGCTTCGATCTTTGCTAAAAGATCTGGGATTTGGCTCGTCACGACCCACACAGATGTATTGCGACAATCAATCTGCTATTCATATTGCTTCAAATCCAGTTTTTCATTAACGAACAAAACACATTGAAGTTGATTGTCATTTTATACGAGAACAAGTCCAAGCCAAGGTTATTTGTACTCCCTTCATTCGTAGTAGTGAACAATTAGTTGACATTTTCACCAAAGGTTTGTCCACTGCTAGATTTCATGAGATATTGTCCAAGTTGGGCTCCATCAATATTTTTCGTACCAACTTGAGGGGGAGTGTTGGAGAAGAGAGATATTTGATGATATTTGAAGGATTTGCTAATATTGGAAAATATTATGGCGAAATCACATTTTGGAAGATTTCCATAATTCGTTATTCTCTTTCCTTGATTGCCTTATCCTTAATAAGGCAATCTTGATGTAATTCGAATATATATGTTTCATTGTAAGCTCTAAACGTATGCGAATAATATACAAGCTCTCTCTTCTCCTGTGGATGTCGGTTGCTACACTGGCATCGAACCAAGCCTAACCAAGCTTGCTCATAAGACTGCTTCCCTGAGTTATTCAGCTTTATAAATGCCTATTCAGGCTACAATTATGTCCTTGTGCACCCCAAAGTTGACGAAAACACTTCTTTTATCACTGATCAAGGCTTATATTGTTATAAAGTGATGCCATTCGGATTGAAAAACGTTGGAGCCACTTATGAGAGACTTGTCAACAAGATGTTTGCTGGTCTCATTGGTGAGACAACGGAGGTCTACGTTAATGATATTTTGGTAAAAAACGTAGAAAATAAAGACCTTGTATCACACTTGAATGAAACTTTCCAAGTTTTAAGAAGATATCGAGTGAGGTTGAGCTCTCTTAAGTATGCATTTAGTGTCGCCTTCGAAATTTTTTTTGGCTACATGGTTAATTAAAGAGAAATAGAAGCTAACCCTAAAAAGAAATCAAGGCTTTGATAAATATGAGATCACCACAAAAACCTAAGGAGGTCCAAAGCATACTAGACGCATAATAGCCCTCAGCCGCTTCGCTTTGAAGGTGAAAAATAGGTGCCTACCATTCTTTAGGGTTCTAAAAGGAGGGAAAAAGTTCCAATGGAATGGAGAGTGTGAAATGGCCTTCCAAGGGCTGAAGAAGCTTTTAGCTAGGCCCCTCTCCCCTTCCAACTGAAGTTCGACGAACATTTTATAATTTACTTAGTCGTATCAGAAGAAGCCATCAGTCCAGTTCTTGTCAAAAAGGAAAGAATACTCCAATTATCTGTCTACTATGTGAGCAAAGCTTTATTGCAAGTGGGGACCCATTACCCAGAAATGGAGAAATTGTGATCACATCAAGAAAATTATGACCGTACTTCAAAGCACATAGATGGGAGCTCTCCTATATGGGAGCTCTTTGTAGATAGATTATCCTGAGAAATCGGTGCTAGGGCTGGAATGGTCTTGTAAGTCCAGAAGGCCACAAACCAAACTGTACAATAAGATTTAGTTTTAAGGCCTCCAACAATGCTGCTAAATATGAGGCCTTCCTAGCAGGACTCAAATTGGCTAAGCAAATATAGATTAAGAGGCTAAGAAATAATAGTGCTTCCAAATTGGTGGTGAGCCAAGTAAATAGTAGCTTCACTATGAGGGACAAAGGCATGGTTTCCTATCTTAAACTTGTGATGGACCTCATCCTATTGTTTGAAAAGTTCGAGCTAATAAAGATTCCAAGGGCTAAAAATGCTAATGTAGATGCCTTATCAAAGTTAGCCAACAACAAGGATTTTGAGCTATTCAAGATGGTGCCTACCCATCATTATCCAGTCCCTCCACCTTAAAGAAAGAGAAGGTAATGTAGATTGAAGGCACTTCTCCATGGATGCAACCTATCATTAACTACTTCAAAACCAAGCTTTGCCAGATAACAGAGGGGAAACTTAGGAACTTAAAAAGAAGAGTTGCCCACTTTGTCTTGTAGGATGACATATTTTACAAAATAGGCTATGTTGGCCATGCCACCCCTACAAAAATCAGGTCAATAGTCCCAAAATCAAACCAATTTAGTAGAAGAACAAATGCCAAACCGACAGCTCTATCACGTTCCAGAAAGAAATACCCATTTACAGCAAACTTCTTATGCAAAAAAGTATGACTATAGGAAATTTAGGAGGGAGTACAATTATCTCTATTTGTACGTAAAAATATTTTGGAGAATTCTTTATATATAGACGTGACGAAAATATGATAACTATCGATTGAAAATATGGAAATTGTTGAGTTAAATGTAGTAACGAGCACAAGAACATTTGTCTATAATTTTTTGCCTTTTATATAGTTTAAGAATGAAGAAACAAATTCTTCAATTACACAACATTTTTCAACAAATTTACTTTAATGCTTAACAAAACCTAGCTAATAATTTACAAAAAAATGATGTAATTAATATATCTCAATGGCTGCTTGTTCCTTTACTTTCTCTGCCCTTTGAAAATAAAGAATTTATTTATTTAATTGTGTTTTAGATGTACATGGTTAAATTTGTATTACATAAATTCTTTTTTGTTCGAATTATCATGTTCAATATTGAAATTGGTTTATTATAAATAAGTATTGTTTACTATTAATTTGGAGGTGACAAATCATTTTTTTGGGCCGGACTAAGACCAAAAGTGCTGATAATGGATCCTGAACTGATGAAAACCGTGTTGGTTAAACACACTAGCTTCATAAGGAATTACAAGGCCACTAATCATATATTGCAAAAACTTATCACTGGACTCCCTCGTACTGAAGGAGAGGAATGGTATAAAAGAAGAGTGATTATGAACCCAGCTTTTCACATGGAAAATTTGAAGGTAATCTCGCTTCTTATTTATCAAATAAGTTTATCCATTTATGTGCCATAATTTGAAATTGTCTTAATATCTTTGGGTTTAAAATGTTAGATTTCAGACTTTATAAATTCTAAATTATGTCTTCTTGTTTAGATGATTTGATATTAATCATTCTATTCGATGCACTTCACTTTCTTATATTTACCTCTAGAATGATCTTGGTATATATGTATTACTAACACAAAAGAGATGTCGCCAAGATCTTAGATTTGAAATTTCTATGATAGAAATATTTTGATTTTGTTCAATAAGCTTATACTATTGTAGGCAACTTGTATATTATCAACATACAATACTAGAAAAATATGCTTATTCATACTGAACCTTTGATATACTCAATCATCAATTGTATTCATCTCAAAATCAAATAAGATAATTATTTAATGAAATTAGTGATTTCATATATGGGAAGCCTGCTAGCCCATAGATGAATTTTTTAATTTACAAACATTTTCTTTGGGTCTTTTGACACAAAGTTTTCGATTGTAACATGTCTCATCCATGTCACCATTGATAAATGCCATCTTTAGATTCATTAGATGTAGCTCAAGATCGAAATATGTCACAAGTGCCATAATAGTCCTGAAAGAGTCTTTCGTTGAACTAGAGAAATGATCTCTTTAAAGCCAATGCATTCCTTTTGAATGATGTCCTTTGCGACAAAATGAGTCTTATATATCTCCACATCACTCTTCGAATCCATGTTGATTCTAAATATCCATTTACAACTAACGGGCTTCGCACCGAAAGGCAATGTGATGAGTTTACAAACAACATTGTCATTCAGGGACTTTATCTTTTCATTCATGATATCAATCCACTTTTGAGAATTATTCCTTTTGATGGCTAAATGAAAGTTGATTGGATTTTTTTTACCAATCCAATGTCATTCTCCTTTTCTAGGAGAAAAATGATAAAGTCATACTGAATTACCTTTTTCCTTTCTTTAGTGGATTTCCTCAATGGCATTTGTTCTTGAGATTGTTGATTTTGTTCTTCTGGAATAGCCTTGTGATTGTGTATAAAGGGTTTTGAAATATTGTCTTGATCCTTAATTGCCTTCCGCACAAGATCTGGAACAAAAATCTGTCCCTAATTTTGATCATTATCAATGACAACTAAAGGAATAGTTATACACTCCTCAAAGATAAAATCCATAACCATATCTCTCCTTGCAAACTCCACATCCTCAAAAAACTAAGCATTTCTCGTTTCAAAAATTAACCTAATCGTTTATGTCATAACGAAGTAAAATTTTCATTAGTTAATTTATGTTTAATACCACATAAATTCACATGCTAGAATTCAATTTATGAGACAATTGAACTGAGCAAGCAAATATAGATTATCATAATCAGAATAAGAATCATACCTATAATAATTGAATTACGTAAAATGACTAAACCGATCGTTACCAAATGAATAAAAGTAATCGAATTTGTTCAATGTAAAAGTAAAAACCAAATTTCGTCTAATACATAGATGTCCCTTTCAAATCAAAATAATTAACAGTCTTTAATAATAACCTGATAATCCCTACAAATTTAACTTTAACTAATTTGCCATCACCTATATGAATAAATTTTTAAATATAAATTGTCTTTTGGTTGTTTAGGCAACCCTACATAGACACGCTTATGAGTAGTGGCATTGAAATTAATCCACTAAGTGTGTCTAGGTGCCGATATTAAATTAATCTCTTAACAAACCAAAGTGAGAAGTTTACTTTACTTTACACGATAAGGGTAGCATTTAATATAGTCCCTAGAGTGTCCAAAACTTTCAAAATGTAACAACCAGATACTTCATCCTTTTCAGGGCTCTGTTTTACTAGACTAGATGTTGCTTCCTTATTATTATTTCTTTTTTTTAACTTGTTTTTAGAGGTACTTGTCAAGTGAGCAGTTTCAGTTCTTTCTTATTTTAACATTTCTTCTTCTTGCGCACAATAAGAAATGGCCTCATTAAGAGACCATTCCCCATTTGATAGATATAACTGACCTTAAATTCGTTGGATTGTGTAGGAAGAGAAATTAAAATTAGATGCTAAAGCAAGTCCTCAGATGGCTTCAATCTTAGTGCCTTCAGTTTTGAAGTAAGATGAGACATCCAAATGATGTACTCCATTATCTTTAACTTTATACTTTAGTGAAACTGAGTTCGCCATAATCGTACTAGTTTTAGTTTGCCATAATCGTACTAGTTTTAGTTTGCCATAATTGTACTAGTTTTGGCCTTATCGATTTTCACAAAACATTTTTCGAATTCTTAAAAAATTCTTAGTTATTTTATCAGACATAGTGTCCTTGAATGTTACTAGCATTCTACCATTCATTACTATAAGATGCATGTGGTTTGAATGATCCCATTTACTCAAGTCCTATTCCTCATTAGTGGAACTCTTATCCGTAAAAGTAGTGGGATTGTTTAGTCCTTAACGCAAGGTTTAAATCCATGCAAAAAAGAATGATATGAGCGTTCTCCTTATAATCCTTAAAGTTGGATCCATCAAGAAGTACATTAATAGAAGGGAAAATCACAACAATGGTCTCAAACCTTTTCAATTTTTGCAGACGTTATCCAGACCTTCATTTTGTGACACCCACAGTTTCAAACCCTTCAAAAATATGCACTTGAGGTCCAAATGGATGGAAATATCCATTTGACCATTAGCTGACCAGATAGTCAAAATTAAATCAATTTTGATCGAACTAAAAAGGGCAAAATGGTATATTTACATTTTCCCAAATTATTAAACAATTACAACAATTAAAAAAAGAAAAAAGAAAAGAAAATTGCCCTATGGTGGATGAGAAGTATTCAATGGTAGAGACCCTTAGGTTCTAAAAATTCGGCCGGCAGTGTTGGTCCACCACCACTCTAAACTGGTCCCTTAGATGTAGCTTCAGCAATCGAGCCCTATCTTCCACATATCTCCTTTGCATTCTATCCACTGTCCACCGCCATATTTAATATTCACAAATACCTATATACACAGTACGATCTATTGAATTAAATCATTCAAATTAACGAAAAATTGATGATAATCCATGGTACCAGTAGATGCGATTTGATGAGGCAAACGTAGTTGCATCATTGACGTTGGAATTGACGTTTGAACTATTTGAGTTCGTTGTTTGAAGAATGGACTGTAGATTTGGATTTCTAGCTTTGTTTGATGTCACATGGGTATCAGTAGGTGCATATTGAGGTGCTTGGTCTACTCGGAGGGTGGGCTTGGCATGGGTGTCACTAGAGGTGAGGATTCTGGCCATTTTTCGGTGCGTGTGCAACTTGTTTTAAGTTGAATTTCCATGTTTATGTATTAAAATAACCTATTCCTTCTCTTTCCAATACCCTTGGCTAGTAATTTTGCCTTAAATGTATGAATAGTATCAACATAATGATACTTTTTTTTTCTAAATACTCATTTACCAAAAACAGGTTCAAACGAATGTGACATGTTTATTTTATTATTTATTGCATCTTTCAGAAAAATGCAATCATTGAAATCATTGTTTCCTTATAGGATCACTTTTAAAAGGAATTGGTAATACAACATTTATCCTATTTCCCTCAATAAAGTAAAGAGAAATCAGTTGGAAATTAATTTGTCTGATCCTAAGCCTTTTATTTTATGGGCTCTTTGCTTCTTCAAGGAAATTGTTCAACATATTTTAGAAGGATTTATTATTATTATTATTATTTTGGGTAATCCCCTAGAAACGGGAATATGTACATGAGTTTGTGTTTGAGAATTATTTCCCGGAGTCAATGAATTCTCTTGGAACTCTACAACCTTGGATTCTATCATTACATTGTATTCTAAATTCAAGTCAAGATGCTTTTCTATTTGAATCATATCCCACAAAAACGCATTTGGTTCATCTAGGACCTAATTTAATTATTTTAGGGTCTGTATTTTTACAGTGAGTAAGATACTGCCCACAGTTTAAAATATTCAATATTGGACGACATTTCTATAATACTTTTTAACCTCGTATTGTTTTGTGTCTCGCTTTCAAGGTTGAGCCCAGCATGCCTGCCCATATAACCGGGTCTATCCATGACCCGGCATAGGCGGTGCCTTTAATTGAGATTGGAGAGTCATGGTAGTCTGGACAACCTATTCATTTTGACGCCAATATAAATGAAAAAATTCCCTTTCGACAAGATAGTACTTGGCCTCTGTTTGGAAAATATATAAATGATTTATAAAGAGGAATAGTAGTAGGCTCCCCGAAATATGTAGAAAATAATGAATATTAATTATGAATATGGGGTTGAAATTAATATTTTACCATGAACTAAATGTTATTAATTTTGTGTATTGCAGGAAATGATACCAGTGTTTCAAAAAGTCAGCGATGATGTTCTGAATCAATGGAAGAAGTTGGTTTCTGAAGATGGCTCCTGTACTGTAGACGTATATCCTTACTTCGAATACGCAACCTCAAAAGTTATTTCTGAAACTTTGTTTGCCAGTGATTATTCTAAAGACAAAAGACTCTATGACCTTATTAAGGAAATGGTCAGCATGGCAAGACTAACCACCCGAATTGCTGATTTACCAGGATCAAAGTAAGTACAACATCTATCGGTTTCCTAAATAAAATCTGTCTTGTAAAGTTCTGTCCAATTAAACATGTAAATGGCAAATTTTTAGCAGTTTGTCCCAATCTTTGGTCTCTTTCAAATGGATTGAGTAGATAAACTAATCATTAAACAAAATGATGGAAAGTGTGGAGATCTAAAGGCTAGAAAAAATGGATTGGAACTCGTGTGCTTTATAATGAAAGGTCGAGGACTGCATTTGCAAATTTTCTATGCATATATATTCAGTTGCAAATGGATTGTTCATTAAACATGTGAATAGGACTTAACTGATTCTTATGAATTTCATATTTACTTCAGAATTTTTCTTGGTATAGGTATTTTCCCACCAAAACAAATCAAAAGTCTAGAAAAATCATGAATGAACAACGGCAGATGCTTGGAACACTCATTTGTGAAAGAGAGAAGGCAATAAGGGAAGGCAAAGTTTTGCAGGACAACTTGTTGGATCTGATATTGAAATCAGAACTCAAACGTGATTATGGTGAAGAGGAAATTCCCGGGCAAGTGAAGTTATTCTTCTTTGCAGGATATGAAACCACAAGAAATCTTCTTGTTTGGACCTTGGTCTTACTCAGCACTTACCAAGATTGGCAAGAGCGTGCTAGACAAGAAGCTTTCCAGGTCTTTGAAAATCGTAAAGCGGATTATCAAGGGTTAAGCCAACTCAAAGTTGTAAGTATATATACTTTACTTTTTATTCCTCAAGACTCAAGGCTTATACTAATAGTTATAATACCAATTATGATAATAATTGTTAGGAAATAGAACGTGATAGCTAAAGTGAGATAGAGGATGTAAATAAATGAATGCAAGGATTTATGTGAAAAAGAACCCCAATTAAATTTAAAATGAAAACCATGGCTAACATGATTCTACCATAATAAGAGAATTACAACAATTTGTTCTAAATATAAGGAGATAACAATAATAAAGCTGCTTTGCATGGCGTGTTGGTCGTTCATTTAATGTTTTTACATGTAATGCATATCTACCTAATTATATTGTTTCACCAATCTCCATGATTTGTGTAATTGTATAACTAGAGCATGATTTGTGTAATTAACATTAATTACTTATCTTATGTGCTTGCCTCATTTACCTATAGAAGGAGGGCTCTTGTACAATTTTATTTATCATAGAATACAGAAGTTATTCACAATTCTGTCTCTATTCTCTTAATTTCAACATGGTATCAGAGCCATCTTTGGTTCTTGGCCTCTAGTTGGTAACCTTTTTTGGTTTTACTCATTCCGTTGCTCTATCATTGCTTCTAGCCTTCGTTCATCGATTCTTTTGGTATTCCAATACCATAAATCGATCATGTTGCTCCAGAGCTTTCGTTTGGTGCAAAAATCATTCCGATCCAATATCGCCATATCTGTCACAACTCGTCGTCATCTCCAGCGACCTTCCAGCCACTTTTTCGGCCAGTTTTTCGTGCTCATTCCATCAGCGCTGTCCTTTTGCTCTAACTCAGTTAGCATTATCATTTTTCTGTTATGGCTTCTTCAAATGATATTGCTCATCCTATAGAGATCATTTTGAATGGCTCTAACTACAATGCTTGGGCCCAACAAATGTCAGTTTTTCTGATTGATCGGAGATTATGGCATTTTGTCACTGGAACAAAACAAACACTCACGAAAATTGACAAGCAATCCATAGAGGAGTTTGATGAGGCCCTTGATGAATGGGAAAGTACTCACTATAAGATCCTTTCCTAGTTTATTAATACATCAACCCCTTCCATTCAGAGTCTACTCCCTAAGTTCCGGAATGCCAAACTTGCTTGGGATTTTTTGGTAAAACACTACAACTGTGGGAGTCTACTCCCTAAGTTCCGGAATGCCAAACTTGCTTGGGATTTTTTGGTAAAACACTACAACTGTGGTAGTGATGCTGCTCTAGAGTTTCAGTTGGAGACTAAGCTTTCCCAAATGCGTCAGGAACCTGGACAGTCTATCGCTGAGTTGCATGCTCAGGTTAGTAGCATTTGGGATCAGCTTTCTCAAGTTGACCCCACTTTTTCTGATGAGAAGTCGATTAAGCTTTTCACTGAATATCGTGATCGTCGTCAGTTAATATATTTTATGATACATATTCGGGATGAATTTGAGAATTCTCGAGCATCTTTGTTCCATCAATCTACTCTTCCTACACTTGAGGTTGCCCTTATAGAGCTAATTGCCGAGGAAACACAATAACAAACTCGTCGGGTTCATTTTATTGATATGGTCTTAGCTACTGCTTCATATAGCTCATCTACTCCTGCCACTCCTGCTGCAGCTGTTGCTTCTTCTAAACCGCGATGTTTCAATGGTCAATGCCACTGTTGTAAGGAAGATGGCCAACGTATTTCTGATTGTCCTAAGGAGAAGGCTAAGGATGCTAGGGATGCTCTTAAGGCTAATGCATCTTACTCTTCCAAACATGTTGCTGCTGTCTCCACTAGCTCCTCGACTTCTGATTCTTCTTCTGCACATTCTTTGTCTTCACTTTCTGCAGTTGACATTGAGGCAATTGTCACCCAGGTCCTATCCCATACTTTTACTGCTTTATCAGTCTCCACAGGTAACTCTACATCTTGGTTTCTTGATTCTACCCATTGCAATCAAATGACCTCGATTCCTCTTTAGTTACCATATGAAGTCTTTAAATCTCGTTTCTTTAATTTATACTGCTGATGGTTCACATATGTCTATTAGTCATTTTGGTCACGTTTCTACTCCTACCCTTTTTGTACCTAACACATATGTTGCGCCTAACTTGTCTCTAAATCTCCTTTTTATAGGTCAACTTGTTGAAAGTGGTTTTATCTTAACCTTTTCTCACAAAGGGTGTGATGTACAGGATCCAAAGACGGGCCAGCTAGTTGGGACAGGGCATAAAGTTGGTTGCTTTTTTTAGCTTACATCTCTACATTTGCCTAGTTCTTGTTCTCCTCAGTCCCTTAGTACTGCTTTGCCTTTTAGCGTTTGGCATTCTCGTCTCGATCATACATCTTTATCTTGTGTTCAGTCGTTAGCTTCTAGTGGTTACTTAGGTAATGTTAAATTTGAACATTTTGATTGTGTGTCTTGTCAACTTAGGAAACAGAAAGTTTTACCTTTTAATGAAAGTAATTCTTTGTCTTCTGCACCTTTTGATTTGGTTTATTCTGATATTTGGGAACCTGCTTTTATCTTTACTAAGGGCAGGTCTCGTTATTTTGTCGATGATTATTCTCGGTATACATGGATTTATCTTTTGCATGATCGCACTGGGTTATTAATTGCTTTTCACAATTTTAAACAGAGGATACAAACTTAATTTGATCGCACCATTAAAGTCTTTCAGTCTAATAATGCCATGGAGTGTACTTCTACCTCTTTCCTTGAAGAACTTCAAGAGGCAGGCACTTTGTCCCATTCTTGACATCGATCCTATCCATACACCTCCTAACATAATGGCTGTGTAGAACGTAAGCATCGTCACATTCTTGACATTGTTCACTCTCAACTTTTTTCTGCATCTCTTCCAGAATTCTTTTAGGGAGAAGTTGCCCTTATCGTTGTTTACAATATTAATCGAGTTCCAACCTCGACTCTCTTCAATAAGTCTTTATATGAGGTTCTCTACAAAAAGGTACCCGATTATTCTATTCTCAAAGTGTTTGGTTGTGCTTGCTTTGTCTTACTTCCACCTCATGAACATACAAAACTTGAACTTCGTTTTTGTCTTTGTTACTTTCTTGGTTATGGGATAGAACACAAGGGTTATCGGTGCAATGACCCCATAGCCAAGTGTCTTCGAGTCTCTCGACATGTTCAATTTTGGGAACACAAAGTATTCATTAGTATCTTTCCACTTTCATCCGATTGTCTCTCACACTCTCCCATTTTCACTAACCCAGCCATAGACCTCTCTCCAGATTTTTCCTCTAATGCAAGTCATGTCAGCTCATCTAGTGATCACTCCACGCCTACCTCTCACGAAACTGGATTGTCTGATGATCATGCCATCGCATCCACCCCTCCTGAGTCCTCTGATTTGGATGTTCGTCGTCCTAGTAGGGTAAGAGCACCTCCTACCCATCTTAGTGATTACCATTATTTTTCTACTCTTGACTCTCTTCACGAGCCTCGCAATTATCGCGAAGCTTGTTCTTACCCTGCTTGGTAGCAAGCTATGTCTGAAGAACTTGACGCTCTTCATAAAACTCATACTTGGGATCTGGTTGACCCGTCTCCTGAAAAGACTATAGTTGGGAACAAATTTGTGTATAAGAGGAAAACGAACTCCGATGGTTCTGAAGTAAGACATAAAGCTCGTTTAGTGGCAAAGGGCTTTACTTAAGAGGTCTATATGCAGCCTCCTCTAGGGTATCCTCATCCTCCTGGTAAGGTCTGTCATCTCCGACGTGCATTGTATGGGCTTAAGCAAGCTCTCCGTGCTTGGTTTGCCAAGTTCAGCTCCACCGTTACATAGCTTGGGTTTGCTTCTAGCCCCTATGTTTCTGCTCTTTTTACTCGTCACACTGACACTGGCATTACTATTCTACTACTTTATGTTGATGATATGATCATTACTGATGATGATAATTCTAGTATTCATGAGCTTAAGCAGTTTCCGTGTTAGCATTTTGAGATGAAAGACCTTGGTTCTCTTAGCTACTTCCTCGATTTAGAGGTGTCCCCTAACTCTGATGGCTACTCTTTGACCCAAGCCAAGTATGCTTCTGATCTTCTCAGCCATGCTGATCTCGCAGATTGTAAGATAGCTGATAGTTCGCTAGAGCCCAACATCAAACTTCATCCTACTGATGGGGAGCTCCTTACTGATGCCACTCGTTACTGACAGCTTGTTGGGAGCTTGATTTATTTCACTGTCACTAAACCAGGCATTGATTATACAGTGCATCTTGTTAGCCAATTTATGTCAGGTCCTCTTTCAATTCACCATACAGCTGTTCTTCGCATCTTACGCTATGTGAAGGGAACATTATTTCATGGGCTTCACTTTTCCTCTCACTCATCCTTGATGTTGAAGGTTTACTTTGATGTTGATTGGGCAGGAGACCCTATTGATCGTCGATCTCCCACTGGTTTTCTTTTTCTACTTGGTGACTCCATTATCTCTTGAAGGAGCAAAAAGCAGACCGTTGTTGCTCGCTCTAGCACTGGGGCTGAGTATCGAGCCCTTGCCGATACTACTTTGGAACTTCTTTGGCTCTGTTCGCTTCTCCAAGATATGGGTGTTCCTCAGCCCTCTATCACTCCGCTTTATTGTGACAATCATAGTGCTATCCAGATTGCTTATAAAGATGTCTTCCATGAACGTACAAAACACATTGAGATCGACTGTCATTTTGTGTGTCATCATCTTCAGGAAGGGACACTTCGCCTCTTGTCAGTTCCTTCAACTGATCAGCTGGCTGATATCTTCACAAAGGTTCATCCACCTAGTCGTCATCGTTTTTTGGTTTGCAAACTCCAGTTGGCATCTTCAATACCACCTTGAATTTGAGGGGGAATGTTGGCATATCTCCTTAATTATATTGATTAACCAATCTCCATGATTTGTGTAATTGTATAATTAGAGTATGATTTGTGTAATTAGCTTTAATGACTTACCTTATGTGCTTGCCTCCTTCACCTATAAAAGGAGGGCTCTTGTACAGTTTTATTTATCATAGAATACAGAAGTTATTCATAATTCTTCCTCTATTCTCTTAGTTTCAACAACATGAATTGCAAAATGAATTCTCTACAAGTCATTTTCCCATACAATATTACTTTACTCCTTCACAATGTGAATAATGCCCTATGAGAAGACTTTTCACTCATGGTAGTAAAACATTTGACCCCCAATAACAAGGCCAACCACAACCTATGAGAATTGGTATGCAAAAGTGACTTTCGAACCACTTTGGCAATCTCTGTATCCTTCTATACATAACATTTTCATGCTGTATGCATATTTGCTAAGCTATAACATGATCTATAACATTATATGAACTTGTCAATGTTGATTGGTCTAGTCATTGCATCAACTAAGTTTTCCTTGGTGTATATTATTGACATGTTTACACTCCCATCTTCCACTACTTCCTGTACAAAATGATATTTTACACCTACATGCTTTGTCCTCGAATGAAATGCTGGATTCTTTGGGATGTGCATGACACTTTGATTGTTAGAAGACAAAATAATTTTCTATTTTTTGTGTCCAAGTTCCTCCATAAGCCTCTTTTATCCAAACATTTGCAATGATCTTTTATACTTTGATAACAAGTGCCCCTTTGAAAATCTTCATGACCTTATCTTTAATATGGGTCTTGCATTCAAGATAACCAAATTGTCCCAAAGACAATAGATTTTTCTTCGGGCCCTTTAGATGTTGTACCATTGGATACTGGGACTTGTACCTCATGTATCTTTAATAATCATTCATAAATATAACCCTCCAAAGATAGGTTCATATTTGTAGAATCATTCTCATTGAGATGTCATGTACTGTTGAATCTAAAAGTTAGAAGTCAGCAAACCGCTTTCTAGCTTCAGCGGCAGTTGTTGCCTCACTAAAAAGAACTTCACTATCTTCAACGATACTTGCAATCAACCATCTAGAATGTCTCAAGAGCTTTGTTATCTAATTTCTTCTTGCTAAGCCAACAACCCCTTTTGAAATGCCATTTTTTACCACACAATAGCATTTTACATTTTTCTTACTTCATAAGTTTGACCTATTATGGTTGCGACTCCCACTAGGGCCACGTTTTATTGATCTGCCATTTGTTATAGATTAGGCCTTAGCTCGTTGTGAACTGTCTTGTATGTCCTCTTTGTTTTTGCATCTTTGTTTGTCTACAATGTAGATGTTAGGTTTGGTGACTCAAATGTGTTAGGATTATTGTTAATTTAAAATTTGATCGCATGGAATCCTAGAAATTGGTTAGAAGTCTTTTGAAGATGCATGTTAAACTTTTACTTAGAAAGGAAATCTAATTACATCTAACAAAAGGAAACAAAATCCTATTGAAATTAGGTCTCCTAATTGTAATATATTTTCTTACCTTTTAGGACTCTTCTAGGGTTGGTCTATAAATACAAGGCTCCTCTGGTCAGTTTATAGATAGTAACAGATAGAAGCCAATTGCTAGATTGCTTTGTACTCTCCATATTGTTGATTCAATAAAGATCATTCCTCTGCATTAATCATTTTGTTCCTCTTTACAAATTTAAACCTTGTTTCGTGATATGATTTTGTTTACTTCAACATTGTCATTAAATCTTGTTATTTAAAATCTAGTTTGGAATTAATGTGTGTTATTGGAGCTTCGATTGGTTGAGATATTTTTTCGAGATGTCTGGGTTGAAGTGCAATATTCCGCAATTAGATCGTAATATAAGGTTCTCGTTCTGGCAAGTAAAGATGAGGGCTGTTCTGGAGAGGTTGGATTTGGAAGATGTGTTGCTGGGTTTTGACAGGATGCCAGCTGGATGGACAAGAGAGGAGAAACAATGGAAGGATCGAAAGGCTACATCATTGATTCATCTTTATCTATCCAACAACATTCTACAAGACGTCTTGAAGGAGAAAATGACGACTGATTTGTGGTTGAGGTTGGAACAGTTGCGTATAACTAAGAGTCTTACAAATAAACTGGCTCTTAACAGAAGCTGTATTCCCATCACATGGCGGAAGGAGAGTCATTGGAAGACCATATTGCCCTGTTCAAGTAAATAGTTACAGATCTGGAGATGTTGGAGGTTAAGTACGATGAACAGGATCTTGCATTGATTCTGTTGTGTTCTTGGATCTTATACGTCGTTTTGGGATACTATCTTGTATAGTCAAGATATTTTGACTATAAAAGATGTCTATGATGCGTTGCACTCAAATGAGAAGATGAAGCATTTGATTGGAGCTACATCAAAGGGTGGAGAAACTCTTATATCTCAAGGTGGTCGACGAAGAGGCAGATGAGAGTTAGATTTAGCAATATGACTGATTACTACTATAAAAGGAATTGAATATTCGAAAAGATTGTGATATATTGTAGGCTAAAGGTGATTTAGCTACAAATCTTGGGGTGCCACCTTTGAATTCAGACGAAACCAATGTAGTTAAGAATTGTTCAGATGGCGAAGAGGTAATGTTGACTGTGGTATCTGATGTGGAATCTAGACCTGACGAGAAGTGGAGTCTTGATTCGGCATGTTCGCACCATATGTGTTCCGATAGAAATTTATTTAAGACATATGAGGCTGTTCAGTAAGGTAGAATTGTAATGGAAAACAACCAATCTTGCCTATTGCTGGATCGGTCGAGTCAGATTCAGGCTACGGGATTGAACATTTAGAACAATTGATCTAGTTCGACATGTTCTTGACTTGAAAAGGAATCTCATTTCGCTAAGTAGCTTGGATGCAAAAGGGTATAAATTCTTTGGAGGAGGTAGAGTCTTGAAGGTCCGAAAGGGAGTCCGGGTTGTACTGGAGGGACAAAAAGATCCTAGTTGTACATTTTACAGGGGTGTAGAACTTGTTAGGAGACATTTGGACAAGTTTAGTACCATGGTGGAAGTTCGATTTGCTACAGTACCTTTTGGGTTGGGCTTCGATTCAGTTCAGAACACTGGTAGGGAGAGTGTTGGTGATCCCACTTTGCCACCAATTTCAGCGAGTACACTGTGTTCAGTTGCTGGGGTAGGACTCATCGAATGTATGTACCGTGGTGTCAGCAATGTCTGGGATGCTTCTGGGGATGTTGAAGGCAATAGTTCTAGCAACAGGCCTTCTGATTAAGCATCTGGTTTGGTTCTTGCTACAGGGTGTGTTTTGGCTCTGTGTGATTTACATTAATTCCTTGGTGGATTTGGAAACCTTGGGTTTAGGTTCGAATGTTGATTGTGGACGCCGGGCAGAGGACGAGTGTTTGGTTTATATGGAGTGGCCACTGTTGAGGAGATTCGACCAGTTAATTTCAATGCAGATGGATTTGAAATCTAGAATTTTTGTTCGCAGCACTGCAATTTGAGTCAAGGTGGAGATTGTTAGGTTTGGTGACTCAAATGTATTAGGATTATTGTTGATTTAAAGTTTGATCTGGAATCCTAGAAATTGGTTAGGAGTCTTTTGAATATGCGCATTAAACTTTTACTTGGAAAGGGAATCTAATTGTATCCAACAAATGGAAACAAAATCCTTTTGAAATTGCATCTTCTATTTATAATATATTTTCTTGCCTCTTAAGATTCTTCTAAGATTGGCCTATAAATACAAGGCTCCTCTGGTCAGTTTGTAGAAAGTAACAGATAGAAGCCAATTGCTAGATTGCTTTGTACTCTCCATATTGTTGATTTAATAAATATCGTTCCTCTGCATTAATCCTTTTGTTCCTCTTTACAAATTTAAATCTTGTTTCGTGGTGTGATCTTGTTTACTTAAATATTGTCATTAAATCTCATTTTTTAAAATTTGATTTGGAATCAATGTGTGTTATTGGAGCTTCCGCGCCCGACAGTAGAAGCAATGTTGTCAAAGGCAAGACTAGTGAAATTGTTGGTCAAATTTATAACTAGCTGATCATACGAATCAAGCAGAATTTGAAATAGGATCTCAGCACCTTTAGCATCTTCAATCATGAAACTGAAGATTATGAAACTTAATGCTTAAAGTTGAGAAAATAAGGTATTAAGATTATTGATGTGATTCATTTCATATGCATATTCCTCCATTCAATGAGTGTAGAACCTCTTATTTAATTATGTTACTTGAACCTCATATAATTTTGTTAGAGTATCTCATATCTCCTTTGCCGTCTTTTTCTTCAACACTTGACCAATGCTAAATGAAAATTGCTGATAATACTGTTATCCATCTCCTTCCACTTGTTGTCGTTGATGTCAATTGATTTTTGTAAATTTCCACTAATGAATCGCCCTTTGGTAAAATTTCTTTATGATCTGTCATTCGCTTGGATCGATCCCCTTCATTTCACGTGAATAGTACATGTACAATTGAACGGTACTCCGTATATCTATGGCTCTAGTACAACTTTGGAAAATAGAACGTGACAGATAGAGTGCAGCTAAACTACCACGGGCAAATATAAATTTATACTATCGTATAAGAATTACAGCATCCCTTTAAATACAAGGTTTATCTCTCTTAATAAGAGAAACTTAAGTAGGAAATACTCGGGAGAAACTAATTTTTTCTCTCAATATTTAAGTGTTTCTCTACTCTCTAACTTTTTTTTTTCTCTATTTTTTTTATCACTCAAAGAATGAACTCTCTGTAATTGAGATACATTCTGGCTGCAGAAATTATCCTCTATTTATAGCCCAATCATTCCACGTAGCATTTAATGTTTAGCAACATCATTTCAACTGCTAGAGAAAATAATGCTAGCAATTACTGCTTCGTATGGCGTGCATTCTTTCATTTAATGGTCTTACATAAATCGCAACTTGAATTTCTAAAACTCATTTTCCCTTGCAAAATTACTTCGCGAGTAACGTTATTTAACTCCACTAGAATTGCAACCCTAGTCTAAGGTAGTTATTCTTTAGAGATTTCCTCATTTGGTTTTGTTACATAAACAATGTAACCCTGAAAAACTCATTATTTACTCATACAAGAGCTTTCCTTTTCCTATATTGTAGTTATCGATGATCGTAAATGAGGTATTGAGGTTGTACCCTCCAGTGGTCGAGCTTTCAAGACTTGTAGAAGAAGAGACACAGTTAGGTGAATACACCATACCAGCTGATACACAAGTCATGCTACCAGTAGTTATGATTCATCGCGATCCCAAATACTGGGGTGAAGATGCAAACGAGTTTAATCCCAACAGATTTGCAGAAGGAGTGTCGAAAGCAACCAAAGGACATCTTATATATTACCCCTTTGGATGGGGACCCCGTAATTGCATTGGCCAGAACTATGCACTCTTGGAGGCTAAATTGGCATTGGTAGACATTTTGCGCAACTTCTCGTTTGATATTTCGCCTACTTATAGACATGCTCCAGTTGTGATTTTCACTCTTGAGCCTCAGTATGGAGCCCCCCTCATACTACGCAACCTCAAGTGAGGTTTAGTAAAAGTTTGTTTGTGTGGGTAATTATAGCCAATGTTTTAGTTATCTTTCTGGCTATGTATTATGTATCCGTTGATTAGTTTTTGTCTTTTCACTTGCCATTTCTAGATAATTTCAATAAATTTTAAGCTACTATATTAGTTCCTTATGTAATGTTGACACTCCTCACCACCCGCTTCTGTTACTCTTTATAATAGCAGTGTTTCAAATATTTCAGTATAATCAATGCCTATTGGTAAGAGGGCTCTATCCCTTTCAGCAGCAAAAAGATTCAGCAAAAGGTGGTTTCATAGCTTCAATAAACCCCATCTCTTTTCCAACTAAGTTTGTTGTTAAATATGAAGTTTGCACGTGTTGCTCTATTGAGCTAGTTCTGATGGAAAACGTGAAAATAGAATCAAACATTGATAAGTTGTACCTTATTGAAAACAATTGAAAATCAAAATTTCAAAACAAATAATGAAATATAGTGAACTTGAAAAATTTGTAAACGCAAAAGAACTTTAGCTTACATGATCTTTGTATGTTATTCGCGTATCCTAATTCCTAACCAGTGAAGTAATCAAAGAAGTTCGAATATGCACGATCAAAACAGTGTTGTGAAAATTTAATTTAATTTTACACTTTTTCAAAATTTAGAGTTATACTATTAAATTCTAAAATACAAATTCAAAATTTAAAAATTCAAAACAAATAATGCTAAAATTAACATCAATATTCAAAGAAACACTCGAAAAAACAATAGAAAAAAATACTATTTTTTTAAAAAATTCACGGGGCGGGCTGGACAGAGCGGGAAATTATGCCTCGGCCCGTCCCATCAGCCCGTTGGGGTGGGATTTTTTGCCCCATTCGAGGTAGGGCGAGGAGGGGTGTGTGTGTTTGTTTTTATAATAGCAGGATCCACACATCAATAACTTTAAGAGACAATGCAGTTCAATTATTCCCAATAAAAATGTCAACAAGTCTAGTCGAAACCCAAAATTCAGGCTGGACTCGAGTAAAAATGGGTTGGACCTTTTTTATTGCTCGATCCGACTCGAGTTTTTGTTTGACCAAAAAATCTAGACTTGACCCGAACTTTTCGGCTCGGCTAACTTTTTTCCCCCTAATAAGCTTCCTGGCTGCGTATAAGGGCAGCTACTTCCTTAATAGGCAATTTTTTAAATATATATTTTTTTAAAGTTTTGCAAGCAACTAATTTTATTTTAATTTATTTTTTTAGGCTTGGCTCGTTACGGGCTGAAAATGACCCATGTTGCTCGACTGGCTCAGGCTCAAGCTGACGCCCCAAAATGGGACTCGAGCTGACGCCACAAAAAATTGAGCTCTGCTCAATTCTATCGAGCCTCTAGCCGAATCAGCTTAGGCTTTTCTCGAGCTAATTCACTGTCCAGCCGAGCCGACTAGCCAAATTGACCCCTCTACTTCCCAACAATCTTGACATGTCGGCTTCTAATTTGTCAACAATATCTATATTTATTTGTTAAGTGCTATCTTTTCCTCTTTCCTAACCTTGCTATATGTATACTATGGTGTACACTTTAGTTTATACTTTGTCATATGTCATTATCCTATTAGATAGTTTAAATTTCAAACAATTTTTTTTCATCCAATTGACATTTGACAACCATGCAAGTGTCAACCAAAGTGTTAGAAATCAGTGTACAAATAGCAATTTTCTTCTTTTAAACCATTGCATATATATGTAAAGCTATTTATCCTTTGTTTGGCAAGAATTTATAATTGAAATTGAAGTTTAGATATTGCTACTACATGCTTCTTTTGAATTATTGCTTATCCTTGTAAGACCCTATCTCGAGCACATAGCTAGATCTTGTTGTTGCTTTGGTTTAAAGAAGTATAAAGTGATATGGATAATGAATTTAGCTTATATAATGTGTTGGATTGTAATAACCTAAAATTTCATAAATCCTGAAGTGTTATAAAAAGAACTCAATTTTCTTTGCACTAATTGCAGAATGATTAAAATAATTTTATTTAAAAAAATAAAAATAATTGAAACATTCACAAATTTAATTTAAAAATCATGGAAATCGTATGTAAAATAATAATAATAAAAAAGGAACACAAACATTTAACTAATTAAATCTCATGTCTTTGAACAAATTTAACTAGCTAAAAAATTTAAAGACAGAAAAACTTAATATATATTTTTTCTTTTTCTTCGATCCACTTGGTAGCCCGCATTACCATTCTACCACAGATCCAATCAAGCCGCACTAACCTGTAAAATTATTGTAAAAGTAAGTTTAAAATACGCAATAAGATATGTGCAATTTTCAAACACAATTTATATAACAAATAAATAAACACTCATAACACTCTTCTCTTATAGAGTATGTCAGTAACCAAGCGACACACCTATCTTAGATCATCTTAAATTCTCGAAGGATTTCATATATCTTTCTAAAAATTCCGAAAATCCATTAACAATTCATGCAAATTTAGTTGAATACATAAAAGTGGAAGGAAACAAACCACTTACATATAAGTATCTTATCTTGATAGATTTGAAAGTAAATAAATTTCTTGCACGTGGAAACTCTCTCTTCTTCCCTCTGTACCTTTTCTCTCTGTCTCTTTGCCGTGAGTATATAATTTTTCTATATGTTTATTAATTAGACATTCTTACAGTATTTAAAGCCACCCACAGGGTGTTTACAATTTTAATTTTGGTGCAACTAGAGTTGGAGATGCGTATCACAAATAGAATTGGATAGGGAATATGTTTCACTTTGTAGGTTATGCTATTATCATGATTATGCTTACTAATTAATTCTACTATGACACTTGGAAACATGAAATTTGTTTTCACATTAATAGAATTTGCATTGTAATAAATAAAGGATTATTTTGGTCAACTTGTAAGGCCATCACGTGTAACTAGGGATAAGAATAACTACACATATCAATCCTACTCCAACGGTAATTAACTCCATAGTACTTGAAAATGTTGGAACTTTATCGATTTACCAATTAAGTAAAAAGAAATGATTGATTGTATCTATCAAAGAAAACACGTGGCTAACTCTCATGCAAAATCCAATTTAAATAAAATACTAATAAATGACAAATTCTTTAAACACCAATATCTTAGGCTTAACTTATTTGAATTAACTTTTTCTCGAGTCAAAGACTTATAATTAATTACTAATTGCAAAAAGAGTCCAATATCGATACATTTATTTTTCCTCTACCAGAATCTAATTATTGGCCAAAATAATATTAAATTTAACTATTTCACTTTTGTCTCTTAACTTTCAAAATTATTGAAAGGCATCTAGATCAAAATCTCTATCCCCAAATAATTAAGTTTTATAAACATTTGGGGCATTACATGGATTGTTGGCAAAATGTATAGGGGAAATGGTTGATTGTTAATTGACAATATAATGGTTAAGTTCAATTTGCAGTATAATTAAATTTTATGTAATATAGAAACGAAAAGAAAGAAGGAGAATAAAAAGAAAGTAAGGAAAAGAAATCGGAGGCAAGTGATTAATACGTTTTTCTTAAGACAAAATTGCTCTTTAACGATGCTAACGGATTATGGTACTTGTCACCCAAAATACAACAGAAGCAATTTGTGATAGAAGCACTTCAAACCACAAACAATAGTGAACTTAAACAAAAATTTTCCTCTCAAGAAAATAATAATTGAATGATTTTTGGAGAGTTTTTTGCAAGAGATTTTGATGTAATACTCAATGCAAATGATATGAATGTATAGTGGACGTTCAAAATGTCATATTCATAGAAGATGAGAGATTGTGAGTAAGAAACATGCCCCAAAACTCAACAACATTCAAGAAAGGACGCATTCCTTACTAGCCTCTCGCTTGAGCACCAGTAGCATATTTTTAACAGAACTTTTCGCTAGCCTATCGCTCAAGCGAGTGACAACTTTGCCACTCATTTAGCTCTAGCCTGCCACTCTAGTGGCAATACTATATGATTTTCCCTCTTTTTTTCCTCTTTTTCCTTCCAAATTTGGACTACAATTTCTCATTCATCAGAAATTGGTTTTAAGATTTCAAATATACTATGACGATCTACTCGATGAGAAAAACAAGATAGTCTATTTATTATTATAATTTGAATGTCGGATCAAGTTTGAATATTTAGTCAAAATTGACACAAAGTCACTTTTCAATGTTATATTTTTCTAATCTTTAAACCCAATTCAATAATCCCTTATATAAATGGGAATTCAAATGTGTTCATGATATGAAGGTAGGATGCATTGTAGAGAGAGCAGAAAAACACTGCATCAGATAAGGTGACTTCCAGCTTTGAACCTTCCTTAAGTGAAATACTATCAAATTTATTAGGCTAATTGTTGAGTGTGATGTCTTGAACCATTCTGACATTGGTGTATACCAAGATAATAGTATTCACACAAATATCTTTTCTAAATTGTTCATGATTCTAATGACTTGATTCATTTTGACCTTAAACCACTCTTGGATTTCATAATTGTTAAGAAAATTTTAGCCTTGTACAATTTTCGTTGAAACTACCTCACTTCCCACTTATATAGGTTACCTCCTATTAAGAATATTCTCCCTTACTCCACTTAACTTAGTCAAGATAAGAATCATTAAAAGCGTATCTTAACATTTAACATTTTGCAGAAAGCACTATAATTATTTTAGGAATCCGTTGGGAAGTACTTCCCTAAGTGTTTTTATTGAATCTTCAAAACATAGTTGTTTCTTTGAACCAAGATATTGAGATCTCCAATCAATAAGGCTAGTTACCATTATAAAGACTCTTACGTAGTAGGCTTTAATCCTATTTCTTTTAATCTTATTTCTTTCGATAGAGAACGTATTTGATCTCTTGATAGATCTTTCGTAAGTGGCTCCATGATATTCTCCTTTGATTTCATATAATCTATGAAGGTAATACCATTTGAGATCGGTTGCCTAATGGTTGTGTCTACGATGTATATGTTTAGACTTACCATTATACATACTATTTTATGCCCTTTTAATAACCGATTGACTTTCAAAATGTATACCTATTATAGGTACCGGCATAAGCCAACATGGAATATCTTCAAAGAAGTTACAAAATCATTTTATTTCTACTTCAGCTTTGTCCAAAGTAATAAACTACGATTTCATCGTTAATCGAGCTATACGTGTTTGTTTTTGTTGACTTCCATGACACAGCAACTCCACCAATGGTAAATACATAACCACTAGTAGACTCAAATATTTCATTTCGGATATCTAATTCACATCACAATATCCTTCCAATTTCACGGGATATTTTATAAAATGTAATCCATAGGTAGAGGTATACTTCGAATACTTAGAAACCCTTTGTCAAAGCATTTCAATGATCATGACTTGGATTACTTATGAATCTATTAAGTTTATTTACAATAAATACTATATTCGGTTGATTGCAACATGTAATATATAATAGATTGCCTAAAACTAGTGAATACTTTAGTTGTGACACACGTTCACCCGTATTTTTTACTAAGTGTAAACTTATGTCAATAGGGACTTTCATAAGATTTTCCTCAAGTATATTATACCTTTTAAGCACTCTCTCAATGTAATGAGTTTGGGAAATGTACAATTTCTTCCGATATTTGGTGACGTACCAGAGAGGGAAATGGTCACCGCAGTCACTTGCTTTGATGGAGGGCATGGGCATGGTTTCAAGAGATAGATAATCGCTGTCCAATACATCATCCTGGATTATCCACCTACAACCTTCGGTCTGCTCCAACTGATTGGTGCAAATTGATGAACTCCACCACCACAACAGATCAATTACATCCAAACATCCTCCACAGAAATTCAGCAGCAAAATGGAAATGGTTTCTTTGAGAGAATAACAGTGGCATGTGCATGTGTCTATATTTCCATCCCATTGCCATCACCATTGTCAGAGAATGAGAAGAGGTTGGAGGTGGAATGGGTCTTTGTAAATTGGCCAGATCAGGAGAAAAACCAAGAAAAATCAATGTAGTAGGGTTGAATTTTGACTGAAAATTAGCCCAACAAGTAAATTACAAGGTTTCATTTAGGCAAGCCCAATACGAAATGGGCCTAACTACAGTGAAGGAGCTTGTCACCAATGTTACCCAATATGAACAATCCTCTACATTGTCTCAAGCGAACTCTGGTCCACCCTACAAATCTTTGTGCTCATCGAAACAGTAATCTTCATCTGGTTGTCGTAGTAACAATGATGATGAGGAGGATTATAGCGACGATAAGAATGATGGATCAATCAAGGTATCTTTTGGAGCAAAAAATTTATCAGACAATGAGCAACGAATTGGGTGATTCACGTGATGATTAAAATGTCAAAAAGGGTACTAAACAATGATCGTTGGATTCCAAAGGTGCACCAACTTTTTTCAATTTTGATCGACAGGAAATATCTGTAATTGGAGATAATGTTCCCTTACCCTTCATCTCAATTAAAGCTACTGTTTGCTCTGAGAGAATCTAATAGAAGTCGACCAAGATGGATTTTCTGCTCCTACTCCAATACATGCATGATCTTGGGCAATTGGTTTGCATAGTCACAGTATGGTAGCCACAGCCAAGCCAAGGTATGGAGAAACTCTTGGTTATTTAATTCCAGGCTTTATTTATCCAAAGCAACAATATAATTATCCCAACTTAGGTCCAAATGGATATGGAAATTTTATAAACTACATCGTAATTGTGAGTGGTCAATTGACCATACAAGTTATTAGTAGTTGTTCACCATGGGCTGATACTCTTGATGGTAACCAATTTTCGAAATGAAGTGAATATTTTCAATTGTTTGGACATCTTACGATCAAAACTCTTCAAGATGGGAGACATGTGGATTTGCTGCTATCAATTGCTCTTTTATAAATTTTTACCTAGTCGAGATCTGGATTTGAATGATATCATTTCTTTTGATGCGGTACTTGGGACTACTTTCCAAGAATTATCAATGTTGGCTAGACACAAAATTTGGAAACAAGGTGTGAAGGATACAAATAACCCATTAAAGAATAATCGAAGATTAAGAAAGAAAGGGTGTCCAAGAAAAGAAAATTTGAGGACAAAAAGAAAAATCATTTTCATTCATATAATCAAGGCTGTGAATTACAATGAATAAGGCCCTCTATTTGTAACGCCCCGAATTTTATCAACTTAAATATTGAGGTGTTACTGATGTCATTTCATATACATACTTAAAGCGAAAATATTTAATTGGAAATTTAAAACCTTTAATTTATTTGAAAATAAAATAACAATGTCATAGAATTTAGAGCATTAAATGGAATTAAAGAAAAAAAATCCTAACAGAATTATTCTTAAATATTTTCTTGAAAAATTTCTTTACTTAGCAACTTGCGCACCGCTCAGCCACCATCCATGTCGACTGACCTAACCTGAAATGTTAAAATTTGAAGGAATGAGTAATTTATATTTAATAGGATATGTGCATCCAAACAATAAGATAACTTTTAAAATGTTAATCTATAACATTCTATATCATCATTTAATCAATAGCAATCGGTGATCAATCGAAAGCTCTAGCACATTTGAGAAGACTCGAAGGCGATCTCACATTTCATTTCATAGGAACCCGTAGGTCCATTCGCATTTCATTAAATAAATCACGTAAGAAAATTTATAATATTGAAAGGACGGCATAACTTGCACACAGTATCCTACATCGTTAGATAAAACAGTTTTTGAAAAGCTTAATCCAAAATCACGTTCAAGATCTTTATTTTTGCATAATGTCGTGTTGAACAGATTTTATTATTTGGTGAAAAGTTATCCTATGATATTTATAAAAATAAAAAGGAATATTGTAGGCCTAGATATATGCATATTGCGTGTTCTTCCCTTAGCAGCCTCAATCCCTTTACTCCACAACGTATTTTTCCCCTAAAATGCCTTATTCTCGTACAATTTACAGTTATTCCCCTATCTTATCATCACATGGAATCTATCACTATAAATCCCTAAAATCAAGCAATTAAATAATATTAAAATAAGAATAAATGTCAAGTCTTGTCAATCCCCAAAATCAAGAAGACCTACCCTTTTCTTTTTATCATTTCTACACATGTCTATAAGAAAACACAATTTAAATTCCAATAAAAAAAACTCCATTCACGTGGACACGGGTAAGTGTTAAAAACAAATAAAATATCAATTTTTTTAAATGTTAATATCTTAAGTTTAGTTTATCCGAATCAACTTTTTCTTGGGCCTAAAATACAAGATTAAATAAGAGCAATCAAACGGGCCCAAT
Organism: Olea europaea var. sylvestris; assembly: GCF_002742605.1. Lineage (NCBI taxonomy): Eukaryota > Viridiplantae > Streptophyta > Magnoliopsida > Lamiales > Oleaceae > Olea > Olea europaea. The sequence continues at coordinate 308,495 of NW_019240764.1, read as the reverse complement.
ATTAATATATAAAATCTCTTTCTATCGGTACTTAATTATTTGGTCCAAATAAAATATAAAACTAGAAGCTATTTCATTTTAGTCCTCAAATTTTTAAAATATAAAACTACAACATATAAGACAAATATATTTTTATTCTAAAATTTTCAGGGCGTTTCACTATTTTTAGGGTAATAAACTCAAAGAAGATAAAATGAAAATAAATCCCTAATAATATTAAAATATCAAAGAAAATCTTATCTAATCTAATTACAATTAATCTCAGTTTAAAACTTCTATTTAAAGTATAACTCTATATTTTTATTCCTATCTTTGATCTCCATCATATCTCCTTAGCTGAGAGAACTCGACTCCAGCAAGATTGACTGGAACTTTATACTCCAGGAAGGTCTATCTTTGTCTTGACCAAATGTCTTTATTTGACCTTGGAAAATAACATCTTGCTGAACTCATACCAAGTAGGATGATCTTTCTTATTGACCAAATATCTGAACTAATCACTTGACGACAACTGAAGTTGCTAATCATCTTTAAGATTATGATTTAACCAAGGGGGAACGATCTCTCATTCTAATCAATTGCAATAGGGAACTTTGAAAATCAAAAACTCATATAACTAATCTAGAAAATTTTCAACTGGTTGCGTATAAAGAGGAACACAAGAAACAAGTATCGTAGACTCGCCTGTAGAAAAGATGATTGCAACATCGAAGGCTCAAATGTGCCTTGACAAGGAAATATTTCTCCTATGTTGAAAATGTAATTTTCATTCAAGTGTAATAGCCAATTAAAAATATTTTCTTTATGTACATGATCAAAAAAAATTTTCTTCACGTGTTTAGAAAATAGAATGAATAAAACACACAATAAAGCATAATAAATATCATTAGGGTCTCCATACTTATATTGTACCTCAAAAGTAAGCTCAAAAATTTCATGATTGAAAATAATTTGTCGTTTTAATTTGGCATGAAATTTAGAAAAATTGATAGCAAAATGATGAGCTAATACAGCATGCCGATAATTGGTGGGCAACATCCTAATATCAATAGAAAAGTGTGCATTCAAATAATTACTTTGAAAAATAATGTGGCAACCTAGGAAGTATCATACAGTTGAAGCAACACCAAACCAAAGTCAATGTGAATGTCATACAAAAGAATAAGCACAAGATTGAGGATATCTGGAATGTTTGACTTCGATGGCAATGTTATAGGTAATTCCTCAATTATGTTTGTCCTAAATGTATCGACTATAGGTGTGCTCACAATAGAGGACACAATACACTATGCACAATGCTCAACTTCTGTGTAAATGGAATAAACAACTTCACTATAATTATCTAAACAAATTCCTAAAGATTTTATAGATTGTGACATATAAGATTTAATTGTGTCAGCACAATTCTCAAAGTCTTTTCACTATATTAAATACAACAGGAAAAACCTCCTTATTTTATTTTGTAAACATTTCAAAAGAAGGGTAATCAAGTCTAGAGAGATATTGTCACTTTCTTCTAATATAATGGTCATAATAGTTTCTACAAGTGTGAAGATATTCCCTATCTGAGTTCCTCTTAGGGCTAAAACAAAATGTTGAAAAATGTAAATTATCATGTGCTTGCAATTTAGATCCAAATGCAGCATCTCACATTAGCCATAGTTTCTAATATTCTTATTCCTTTAGCATGCAAGTGGGTAGATTTGTTAGTGAGAGATGCAAATGATGATATAATTAATGGAAATATGCCATGCATCGTGTCATCACTATAAAGGGTATTATGTACCATGATATGAAAAATTTCACCAAGGCAAGAATCCACTGCAACTTGTATATTAAAATTAGGATGATTTAATAGCTCATCGGAGACCAGTGTTGTGATAATTATAAAAAAGATATGTGAGCATGGATGCAATAGGCGATTGATCAACTTGTGAAAGTAAATTCTTAGTATGTTCAAGTAAAGCTAGGAGTTCATCAAATGACAACGAAGGTCGAAAAAGTTTTTTCCCATTTGTTAACAATTGGACTATTAATTTTTGATATTCATGCCAAAATATTTTTTTAAAAATGAAAATGAAGCAACTATAAAATAAACAAATTTATCTTTTTTATTTTGTTTAAGAGGCAAAACACTAAAATAAAAACACAATACCAATATAAAAGAAATAGGGTACTCGCGAAACTTAAAATAGCTAGACAATGTCCCAATCATGATTTTCAAGCTGTCACAATTATGGTGGAACAGTGGCAATTGATTAGTCGGAACGACTATGTCAATCAATACGAACAAAAGAGGTTATATGCAAATAGTATTTGAATATTCACTCTCTCTCCCCCCCTCTTTTTTTGTTTAAATCAACTAAATGTTAAAAATAGAGTAGCTAAAAAGTAAGGTGAAATTTTGTGGGTCTAGTAAATATGGGTAATAGGTTAATGGGCTAGGTGTTAATAGGCAGGTGGTTTTATGTGTTATTTGGGCTTGGGTGAATATTTGGGTTTGGAGTTTTCTATAATGGGCTTTGTCAACTGGTTAGGCAGACTAGCACATGAATATTGGTTGGACAATAGCAGAAGAAAGATAATTGCAATATGATGGAGCCAACTGTATGATTCCAAGCAGCAGGAGACCAGGTTTGTTGCGGGATGAGCTGTGGTGGAGCTTCGACAATAAGAACGGTGATGGGTACAAATGGTGGTAAATGACAGAGCTCACAGAGGCAAAATATGTTGTGATTCTAGTGTTGTAATTCTCCGATCACGAGAAGAGAATAAAAGAGGAAAAATAATTCTATTTCTATTTGAATAGAATTTAAAACGAAGTTTACAAACTCAAAAAAACTCTAAAAAAACCTCTTTCTAATCTCTCTTTTTTCTCTCTTCTCTATACTATTTTTCTCTCTCTCAAGGGACATCAAAATTCTCTTTATGGTAGCACATATTTATAGAAAAAATTTGGCTACAAATCATCATAAACTTCTAGCCAAAAACCTGCCACATATTTCATTAATGAAGAGTCAAAAATGGGTGGCTGCCTTCTTCATGAAATAATTAAAATTGTGGCTATGTTCATGCATTAAGAAAGGTTCTAGTTGTCAACCAATCAAGAATTGCGGTTGGAGAACTTCATTTCAAATTGTCTTCTTGCATAGGTGTTTCTTCTCCATTAAGCAATTGAAGTTGTGGCTGTCAAAAGGTGGAGTGTTTTAATTCAAATTTTCTTCTTCATCCATGCATGCAGATTCTTCTACATTAAGAAATGAAATTCAACAATTTCGGCTGGAAGAAACTTGATTAATATGTGGCTGGAACACTTCAATTCTCCCCCTCCAGTTGCATTTGAATCAATTGCTATCTGACAACCAACCCAACTATGTCTCTGCATAGCTCTAACTTCTCCCTTAGAACCACCTTTGTTAACATATCTGCTAGATTCTCATTTGTGTAAATCTTTAATAGTCTCAATAGCTGTAATGTAGAAATGAAATTCAACAATTTCGGCTGGAAGAAGCTGGAAGAAACTTGATTAATATGAGACTAGAACACATCAATTCTCCCTCTCCAATCGCATTTGAATCAATTGCTATCTGACAACCAACTCAGCTATGTCTCTGCATAGTTCTAGCTTCTCCCTTAGAGCCACCTTTGTTAATATATCTGCTGGATTCTCATTTGTGTGAATCTATACTAGTCTCAACAACTGTTGATCCATCACATCTCTTATCCAATGATAGTGAATGTCAATGTGCTTTGTTCGAGAGTGATACATTGAGTTCTTACTCAAGTCAAGAGCACTATGGCTATCACAATGTACTTTATAATCTTTTTGCTTGATCCCTAGTTCTTGGAGAAATCGCTTTAACCACAACATTTCTTAATGGATTCTTCTACATTAAGAAATAAAATTCAACAATTTCGGCTGGAAGAAACTTGATTAATATACGGTTGAAACACATCAATTTTCCCCCTCCAATCACATTTGAATCAATTTCTATTTGACAACTAACCTAGCTATGTCTCTGCATAGCTCTAGCTTCTTCCGTAGAACCACCTTTGTTAACATATCTACTGGATTCTCATTTGTGTGAATCTTTACTAGTCTCAACAGTTGTTGATCCATCACCTCTCTTATCCAATGATAGCGAATGTTAATGTGCTTTGTTCGAGAGTGATACATTGAGTTCTTACTCAAGTCAATAGCACTCTGGCTTTCACAATGTACTTTATGATCTTTCTGTTTGATCCCTAGTTTTTGGAGAAATCGCTTTAACCACAACATTTCTTTATCTGCTTCCGTCGCTGCAATATATTCTGCTTCTGTCGTAGACAAAGCAACACACTTTTGTAGTCTTGACTGGCATGAAACAGCTCCTCCTGCAAAAGTGTAGAGAAATCCTAAAGTATATTTTCTACTGTCAAGATCTCCTACCATATTTGAATCAGTATAACCTTTCAAGATTGGATTAGCTCCCCGTAGCATAGACATATCTTTGATGTACCTTTGAAGTACCTGAGAATCCACTTGACTGCCTCCCAATGTTCCTTTCTAGGATTAGAAAGAAAACGACTTACCATGCCTACTGCATGGGCAATATCTGGCCTTGTACATACCATGACATACATCGGGCTTCCAACTGCTGAAGAATAAGGTATCAATGACATCTCCTCTATCTCTTTCTTGGATGAGGGGCGTAAATTTTTGCTCAACTTGAAGTGATTGGCCAATGGAATGTTGACAGGTTTAGCATTATACATGTTGAATCTCTTGCTCACTCGTTCAACATACTTCTCCTGGGATAGCTACAACCTTCTATTTTTCCTATCTCAAGTCATGTGCATTCCCAAAATCTATTGATCTAGGCCTAAGTCCTTCATGTTGAAGGACTTGGAGAGTTCCTTCTTTAGCTGCCTGATTTTTGTTGCATCTTGTTCGACGATCAGCATATCGTCTACATATAATAGAAGAGCAACGAAATTGCCATCCAAAAAGTGTTGAATATAAACGCACCGATCCACAACTGTTCTTTTATAGCCTTGACTCACCATGAAAGAGTCAAACTTTTTGTACCACTGCCGGGTGCTTGCTTAAAACCATATAAGCTCTTCTTTAGCTTGCAAACGAAGTTTTTTTCCCTAAAACTTCAAAACCTTTTGGCTGCTCCATATAAATTTCTTTATATAAATCACCATGAAGAAATGTTGTTTTGACATCCATCTATTCAAGCTCTAGATTCAGACTGGCTACTAATCCAAGGATAACTCGAATCGAGGCCATTTTTACAACAGGTGAAAAAATCTCGTCAAAGTCAATTCCCTTCTTCTAAAGAAATCATTTAACTACCAAACGGGCTTTATGTTTTACCACCTTTCCGCTGACATCTTTCTTGAGCTTGAAAATCCATTTATTCCTTAATGTCTTCTTTCCCTTCGTAAGCTCAACTAACTCATATGTTTGATTTTTCTGCAGTAACTCCATCTCATCTTCTATTGCTTGTTTCCACTTGTCTTTGTCCACATGAGTTTGTACTTCCTGAAAGCTCTCTGGCTCTCCTTCGTCAGTGAACAAAAGATACTCTGATTCTGGATATCTCTTTGATAGAATCCGTCCTCATTTAGATCTTCTTACCTGTGGATCGTTGATTTTAGGAAATGCATCATCATTGGGCTGATGTGATGGTCCAACAACTTCTAGTAAAGAGGATTGTGACTCTTCCTGATCAATATCCCCTTCTTCATCCTCCTGTTTTGCTTCCAGCATTTTCTCATGCACATCGTCGTTATCTATGGTGAATTGTGCTGGTGCTGGATCCGAAGCAATATTTTGGGCACCAAAATTAGAATTAGGAGATATTGTGGTCTTTTCAATGTCTTCTAATGTTTGGTATTCATGGAACACCAGGTCCCTGCTTCTGATGACCTTCTTTGTCTTTGGGTCCCATAATCTGTATCCAAATTTCTCATCTCCATAGCCTATAAAGATGCATGGAGTGGTCCTTGCATCTAGCTTTTATCTTAACTCCTTGGATACATGTGCAAAGGCTAGACAGCCAAATATTCTTAGGTGAGAGTAGGAGGGATATTTACCAGATCATACTTTCTCTGAAATTTCAAAATTCAACGGTACTGATAGTGATCTGTTGATCAAGTAGCTTGCAGTTCGACCAGCTTCTCCTTAAAATAGCTTTGGCAGCTTAGCCATACTTATCATGCTTCTGACCTTTTCCATGATCGTCCGATTCATCTTCTCGATGACTCTATTATGTTGTAGGGTATGTGGGATCGTCTTCTCATGTCGAATGTCGTATGTCCTGCAATAGGCATCAAACTCTTTGGAAGTATACTCACCTCCATTATTTGTGCGGAGACATTTCAGCTTCTTTCCTATTTCACGCTCTACCGTGGCATGAAATGATTTGAATTAATCAAATAATTGGTCCTTTGTCTTCAAGAAATATACCCACACCTTTTGAGAAGTGTCATCAATAAATGTTAAAAAATACTTGTTACCACCTAGTGATTCAACCTCCAAGGGACCACAAACATCAGAGTGTACTAGATTGAGCAACTCTGATCGTCTCGTAGAAGAGAAATTGAAGGAAACTCTATGTTGCTTACCAAATAGACAGTGATTGCAAAGATCCAACGCAGCTTTCTTGGCAACTATGGTTAGCTCATTTTTTGTCAAAATAGACAATCCCTTCTTACTCATGTAACCAAGTCTCTGGTGCCACAAATTTTGAAAAGCTTCACGTTCTACTACGTTGAGGCTATCCACATGCATTTTCACATGAGTTTTGTATAAAGTGCTACATATATGTCCTCGAGCGACAACCATGGAGCCTTTCATCATTTTCCATGTGTCATTGCTAAATTGATTGACATAGCCCTGTTTGTGAAGGGCTATCCCTGAAAGTAGATTTAGCCGAAGATCAGGTACATGTCGAACATCCTTCAGGGTTGTTTTACACCCGAGGTTTGTTTGTATCTGAACATCACCAATTTTCACAATCTTAGAAGAACTGGTATGTCCCATCTTCACTGCACCAAAATCACCAGCTTTGTATGTTGTGAAGAAATCTCTGCGAGTGGCATGGTAAGATGCTGCAGTGTCTATTACCTACTCAATATCTTGGTTTAAGACATGACGATGTGTCTCTTCATGGATGGAGCAGATAGTCACCTCTCCAGAAATAGTGACTAGTGTCTCTCCTTTTTTATTTTTCGACTGCGAACTATTGTGGCCTTGCTCTCGTAGCAATTTTCTGCAGTTCTTCTTCAAGTGGCCTTCATTCCACAATAGTAGCACTTATAAGTAGGCTTCCTTCCATCTATGGGTATATCCCTACTTTTGCTTCTGCCTTTTCCCCTGCCTCGAACGCCTCATTGCTGTCTTTCCCGGTTCACTATGACAAGGGCATGTGATTGGTTCGTGTCTACGTCTTTTTTCCTAGTCTCTTCATTAAATAGGGCATCTTCACCATAGACATGTTTAGTTTGCCATCAAGGGCTGAGTTGCTAAGAGATACTACTAATGTCTCCCAACTATCAGGAAGAGAACTTAAAAGTAGTAAGGCTTGTATTTCATCCCCAAGCGGCATCCCCACAGATGACAATTGGTTTACCAAGCCTTGAAATTCACTGGTGTGCTCAGCAACTGAAGTTTCACTCTTTAACTTTAGATTCACTAAACGTCTCATCAATAGGGCTTTGTTTCTAGCGATCTTGGCTCGGTACATGTTCTCCAGAATCTTCCAGAGGGCATATGCATTTGTCTCCTGTGCTACATGGTGAAAAACACTACGGTCAATCCATTGTCGAATTTGACCGATAGTTTTTCTATTTAGCTTCTTCCACTCCGTCTCCTTGGTAGGATCGGGGTTTACACCTTTGGCTTCCAAAGGGTCATACAAATCCTTACAACTAAGGAAGTCTTCCATCCAAGGCCTCCACAGTGTGTGATTGGTGGCAGTGAGCTTGATCATAGCTCCTAATGAAGATTCCTCCATTGACATCTCGGCTTGCAAAAGCTTTATCAAAAACTACGAGGGCTAATTGATAAATCTGGCTCTGATACCACTTGTTGTGATTCTAATGTTGTGATTCTCCGATCACGAGAAGAGAATAAAAGAGGAAAAACAATTATATTTCTACTTGAATAGAATTTACAATGGAGTTTACAAACTCAAAAAAACTCTAAAAACCTCTTTTTGATATCTCTTTTTTCTCTCTTCTCTATACTATTTTTCTTTTTCTTAAGGGACATCAAAATTCTCTTTATGGTAGCACATATTTATAGAAAATTTTTGGCTACAAACTATCATAAACTTCTGGCCAAAAACCTGCCACATATTTCATTGATGAAGAGTCAAAAATGGGTGACTACCTTCTTCATGAAGTAATTAAAATTGTGGCTATGTTCATGCATTGAGGAAGGTTCTGGTTGTCAACCAATCAAGAATTGTGGCTGGAGAATTTCATTTCAAATTGTCTTCTTGCATAGGTGTTTCTTCTCCATTAAACAATTGAAGTTGCAGCTGTCAAAAGGTGGAGAGCTTTAATTCAAATTTTCTTCTTCATCCATGCATGTTGATTCTTCTATATTAAGAAATGAAATTCAACAATTTCGGCTGAAAGAAGCTGGAAGAAACTTGATTAATATGCGGCTGGAACACATCAAAATATTGGAATTTGGATTAAAATTAGCTGGCGTTTTGAGGCAAGCAGTGTAATTTGTTTTAGAGACAACAATTGGTTGTGTGGTGAGATGGCGGTGTGATTGTTTGTGGTAGTGGATGGAGGCGACAGATTTGAAGATCCAGGTGGCAGTGGAGCTTGTAGGTCATGATGGCTATCGGTGAGGATTGTGGTGAGGGATGAAGATGACAGTATGGATAGAAGGAAGTGGTCGAGCCGACAATAAAATGGCTGTTGATGAGAAGCAATGGTTTACGGCTGGAGATTGTGGCAGTGAGACAGTGGCAGCAGGATAAGGACAAGGCCGCGTGAGTGATTCATGGTGGTGGTGTGGCCCGATGGTAAAGTGGCCAACGGATTATATTTTGGAGAATGATGAAGTTGGACCCGGATAATTGGACCAACAACCGAATTTGAGTAGGGTTTCAGATGACGGTTGAGGATTAGGGTAAGGGTTAGGGTTGGAAAGAAGATAACAGTTGAGGAGTTTTAGTGATGATTGTGGAATATGTTTAAAGAAGAACAACAAAAACTTAATAAATAGTGCAGCGATAAAACAATGACAGCAGACCCTTTTTTTTTAATAATAAAAAATAAATCTAAAACTAAAATTTGGGCGTGAACAGTATCCCGAACAATACGATGAATAGTAACTTTTTTGCTAAATTTGAAAAAGACTATTGCTACTGTTGAGATGATTCTTTTTGCCTTTATGTTGTTTTAAGTTTTTTGTATATGAAGGTAGTTGTATGGTTTAAGTGAATGGTGGTATTGTGGTTGAATTATAGGCTGGAAATAAGAAAACTGTTGGTGGATTTTTTTTTTTAATTTGTGAATGAAGGATGTTAGGCGAAAGGAAAATGAATTGCTCTAATACTAAATTGATGCATGATGCAAATAACTTATTAAAGAATAATCAAAGATTAAGAAAGAATGGGGTCCAAGAAGAGAATAATTGAGGGCAAGAGGAAAAATTAATAATTATTCATATAATTAAGGGAAAAATTCATATATGCCCCCAATATAAAAAATTAATTCACACTTTACTGTGTGATGGTAATGCTATTAAAAAATACTACTTATAAAATGAATTGCTCTGATACTAAATTGATGCATGATGCAAATAACTTATTAAAGAATAATCAAAGATTAAGAAAGAATGGGGTCCAAGAAGAGAATAATTGAGGGCAAGAGGAAAAATTAATATTTATTCATATAATTAAGGGAAAAATTCATATATGCCCCCAATATAAAAAATTAATTCACACTTTACTGTGTGATGGTAATGCTATTAAAAAATACTACTTATAATGTTAATTATCTTTAACAATACTATCTTCCCAATTTATAACAAAACCCTCATTTTGTAATTGATGTAATTTGAATTCAGCTACATTAACTCTTTCTATTAAATGAATCTTTCAAATTCAAACATTAATTTAAAAAAAAGTATGGGTAGATAAATGTTTCTATGGCAGGAAATGTAATCTAAATCATCATCATTTGCATATATCAATTAAGATACATCTCTTTGGAGGCGTTGCTGGATTACATTTTTTCTACACACGCAGTATATTAGATTTTCCCAATAATGTCAAGAATTTTTTGTATATCATACTCTTGGTAACAAACCAATATAATATATTCATCATTTTACAGATATTCTAGATAAAATTTTCATTTTATTTGAACCACAGGTACGGATGGGGTTCCGATTTTTGTAAAATATAGTGGATGGTGGGATGGAAATGATATATACATTGACAATGAGATGACAGGGATATTGGTTCCTCTTGGAACATCCTATGTTGGATTGTTGGAGACATTGTTTGATGCATTGGGTTTGAGGCCTCTGTCACAAATAATACAAATGAAGTATATAGCTGAAGTTGGAAGCTCACCCATCGAAATATCACATGATTGTGAATGACTGATGATGGAGATTTTACCACTAGCTTAATAGAACAGTAATCACTCATCACATACAAAAATTCAAAGTCCACCTCGTGAGATCAACCCTGATCCACAATTAAATGATCAATTGTCTTGTAATATGTCACTCGAAATTACAATTGGTGATATTTCTTCTGATATTAAGGCTGAAAGTGAAAACGCCTTAGAACAATGGTAATATATAATACATTGTAGCATTGCACTTCCAGAACTGTCAATCAAAAACAGCAGGTTCGACTAAGATAGTGTCACTCTGTAGCGTCATTGCCCTATTTGCTAAAAAGGTGCAATTGCAAAAGAGTTAACATACCTAAAGACTGGATATAAAAGTATTGAACATAAAGAGCATTGAAAGATTAATCGAAATCTTCCATACAAATATTAGTCACACAAATAAGTTGTCAACAACTAAAACTTCATTCTGCCATATATTAAGAATGTGATTGCAACATTGCTCATCCTGAATTGCCAAAGAAAACACTAGAATTGACAACAGTTAGTGTCAATCGGTGACATGATTACATTCATTGCAATGCTATTCGAAAAAGCTATTGCATACCAAAACACTAGACATAAAGTATTGACTTCAGAAACAAATCAAAATCTCACATGCAAAAATAACCACACCAATATCCTATCATTATCTAATTTCATTCTGCAATATCTATTTAATCATGGAGGCAAGCCTGCATCAGCATCAATATTGGTAGTTCCTACTATGTTGTGCTTGCTCTTTTTGGAGCATGAATTGGAATTGCTTCCGTGTGTTGTCATAATCCATGTGAATCTCGAAGCCCACTCTTATTACATCAGGTAATTACAGTTTGCGTGCGGATGAGGTTTTAAGGTCAGCCTCCAATAAAGTTTTTGGGATTTTTTGAGAGTTTGGTTGGAGAAGATTCACTTAATTTGGAACGCGAAAAGGCATCATTTTAGGGATTATATTTTTGGTTAATCGTGATATATAGAGTGTGTTTGGGGAGGAGTAATATTAGCTACCATAATTATCGTCTTGTAAAATTTAGGTGGATTTTTATGTTTTTTGCTTTTACTATAATTTTATAGTATTTACGGGAAAAAAAAATTGTTACCAAGTATTCTTTGAAAATTAATAAAAAATAATAGTAATGTGGTGTAATTTCCACTATAATTAAGGTTGTGAATTACAATGAATAAGACCCTCTATTTATAGGGTAATAAACTCGAAGTTAAAATGAAATAAACTCTGAATAATATTAAATTGTCAAAACAAATCTTATCTAATCTAATTAGAATTAAACTCAATTTAAAACTTCTATTTAAACTATAACTCTATATTTTTATTCTTTTCTTATCTCCATCACGAAGGGAATTTATAATTTAGATGGGTTATATTATTGTGGAACTTCAGTTGCAGTTCATTGTTTAGATTTCACCATTTCCGCTTATTTGAAATATGTTCTGAAATCCGGCGATAAGATTTTTATTATTGATAGTTTGAGGGATATTAGACTTGTAGTTGTTGCTACCCTAGTGACTAGCATTTTGTTGCAAATGGAAGTGTGTAGACATGGTTTTAAATAGAATTTTGACACCTCAACTCTACAAATATTTCCACTACAAGATTTGGACTATTTGCTCTTCGCCCTCAGAGAGCTGTGGGAGGCCAAGACTCTTACTGATTATATGAAATTGGATCATGGATACACAACCAAAAGTCCTGGTATCATCAATCTATTTGAGATTATGAGAGAGTTCATCCTTGAGCAGCAACAGACCTTTAGTCAGTTTGTTAATGAGGCTTCCCCGCATTTACCTAGTGGTATGGCAGCATTGAATCCTAAGTTAAACATCCAGCTTGAGGACAAAGTGAATTTCGGGGGACAAGTAATGATAGATACCTTTTCAAACTATTTAAGTCAAGAGCACAGGAGGCAGCAGGGGTAAGAAGGAAAATATAAGCTAGATGGTAACAACAAATCACATGGTCTATTATTACAACAATTCACAAGCTGGATATACAGGTAGTTAGAGCACAGTATGGGATGAACAGTATATAAACAAGGTAAAAGAAAAATAAGAGGGGGAAGAAATTACAGTTAAACCTCGATAAAGTAATGTTCGATAAAGTAATAACCTCGATTATATAATAATTTCTTTCGATCCCAACTTGGGCCAATGGACTAAAGTAATAACCTCGCTAAATGCATTAAGTAATAAAAAAAATTTGAATCCTTAAGGGCCCAATAAAAATATAAAGTAATAATTACTGGATTTCATTGAGAAAAAAAAATATATACATATATAGACCAAAATCTTTCAATCAATCAACAATACCCGTACAATAATAATTCCTTTTGAAAATATGCATCTATAGTTGATTGTTTTTTCTTCCCACTTAAACCAAAATGAACCCCATCCTTAACTTTTTGTAGAGCATACACAACTTCCGAAATATTTTGCTCGTGTTGTAGCAAGTAGTTGTTTAAGGTGACTATTGTTTGATATGCCTCTTTTGACGACACATTTGGGACAACGCTACTATCATCTCATTCAGGATCATTCTCATCATCATTACTGTTAATTACTGATTAAATAATTTCTTCGTCTGTAGGTGATTTCATAACTGCATCATTCTCGCTAGGATAGTTCAAAAGATGTTCAACATCCATCACATTTCTATAGTGTAAATTAGAGATGACATCATTTAATGCTTGGATACCTTCATCTAATTCACCAACTTCTAGTTCGGAAACATTGTTTTCTTCTGACCGAATCTTGCAATGCCGAAAACAATTTGCAATTGTTGTTGTCTTCACATCAAAATTCCAAGCCATGTTAGCAAAATTAATAGCATTCAAAATATTAATTTTTTCAGGATTTGGTGCTTCAACCTCAAGGTCTTGTAAGATGCTAGAATAAAAACGACAACGATAATGAGCTTTGAATGCTCGAATAATCCCAACATCACATGGTTGAATCTTAGACGTTGTGTTAGGAGGTAAGAAAAATAACTCAAACATTTCTCAAACATTCAACTATCTTTGGATGAGCTGGGCAATTGTCTACTATTAAGAGAACATTCCTGCCATTCATTCTCTTATCAAACCAACCAACAAAATCTTGAAAAAGCAAGCCAGTCATTCAAGCTTTCTTGTTGGATCGATACTTGCAATTAAGATTGTTCATGTTCACATTTTTAAAGCATCTAGGATTTGCATACTTACCAATAACCCAAAGTGGTACTTTGTCAGATCCATCATCATTGCAACAAACAACAACAGTAATTCTCTCCTTATCTTTTTTGCGTCCTTCGAGCTGCTTGATAGTAAGTGAATGATCAGCTTCCAATCGGTAAAATAATCCAGTTTCATCCGTATTGTAAATATCCTTCAACTGAAACTGGTCTAGTTTTGATCGTATTCCAGGTAAAGCATTTTCAATGTTCTCCATGATAACTGAACCACTTTCACCAAAACGTCGGTAAGTTTTGATTCCATATCTTGCCTTGAAACGTTCTAACTATCCACTAGAAAAGTTGAATTCTGGATTAGTTTCACCATACATTTTTTGCAAAATCTCTTTTGCTTTTCCTTGGATAATTTCTCCAGACATGTTCACTTTATCTTGCCTTTGAAGAAATCACTCATACAAAAGTTTCTCTAAATCAGGGTATTTTGCCGATTTGTGCCTTTTAACATGCTATTTTTTTTATCTCATTTGACAAATATTCCGACACCCTTTGAGAATGTTCAATATTGTTGATTGACTAACAGTCAAATCAAACTTTTGTTGCACCCATGCTTGCATATTTTTTGGCTAATAGTTGGATTCTCTTTCTTATGCTCACATATTGCACTCCTTATTTTATCTGTTAAAGTTGATTTTTTTTACTCCTTTCAAATGATGAGAAGACATTGGAGGGGAAACAAAATATTGTATGTGCTTGGAATATATCTTCCAAACATCTAGTTTTTATAGGTAAAGACTAAATATTTTCATTTGCTATATACGTGAACTTAGTTTTTAGAGACATTAAATTTCACTAAAACTTTTGAGCTTCCCTAGATTTAAATAATACTTTGATTAGTGTCTTTTGATTTTTCTTACCACATACAATGTACATATTTTATATTGAAAAGCTCTCTCTAAAATAATAAATATTTATTTATCGATAAATGAATAATTTATTCATTTATCGATAAATAAATAATCTCGCTAAATGAATATTTTTTTCCAGTTCCGAGGATATTACTTTATTGAGGTTTAACTGTAGATAGTTCATTAGGAGAGCAATAGACCTCTCGAATCATTTTCATTCCTATCATTTACAATTCAATAAAGTACGATAGTGTTAGGGAGTTATTCTGTAATTTGCATTCCATATTAAAAAAAAAGAAAAAAAAGGGAGAACTTCCATTAGAGACATCAATTCAACTATTGCCGAGTTTATCTTCTATTTTCATCTTATTTCCTTCCTTGGTATGTTTGATTCTATGTATTGGCTGGAATTATCGAGAGGATCTTATCATTTTGCCAATCAAGTCTCGTCTAATGAGGACCATCGCTCAATATCTAGACTAGCGACTTACTCTAGCTCAACACAAGGACCTAATATCTTATTTGTATCACGGGATGCGTATGCTGAGTTCTTAGCTCAAAAATAGCCTGCTTCCACTTCTATGGCCACACTCACTCAGTCAAGTACTACAACTTCTCACTATTTATTGCTATCCTCTCACAATCCATTGATTATTGATTCCGGAATAATTGAACACATGACTGGCTTGTCCACTTCTCTTCTTAATTATCATCCTATTACTTTTTCCACGTGTCACTCTTCCTAGCGGTTTCCAAACAAGTGTTACAGGCTCGAGCAATGTCCATTCTACTCCTAATATTGATTTGTCGACTATTCTTCATGTTCCTGACTTTTTCTTTAGTTTATTTTCTATTAGAAAAATCACATCTCTTCAATGTTCTATAGCATTTTATATTTCCTTGTGTGTTTTTAGAATCTCAAGATGGAGAGGATGATTTGTATGGAGTATGAAATTAGCAGTGTATATTATTTGGATCTTTCATCAATTTTTCCTCGAGATAATATAGAAAACCACCTTATCTACCATATAATCTACACATGTCAACTAACCATAACAAATATATATATAATAAATTAAAAAAAAAATCTCCCCATACACGTGGCAGCAACTCCATTTTTCATTCAAGGTTTTAATTCAATTGAAAAACGAGTTTTAAACAACTTCTTCAAACTGTATTATCTTGGTGCTCACTTATTCGAATCAATTTTTCTTGTACCTAAAATAGATGATTAAATACGAACTATCCAACGAGCCCCATATTGATATACCTATTTTTGCCCTATTGAAATCAAAATGTTTGAGCCAAATAAATTTGTATTAATACGTATATCACTTTGGTTACCCCACTTTTCAAAGTTAAATACATAGTATATAAAATAATTAATTTTAGTATGCGAAAATTTATGGGACTTTACAACGACATCTGACATTTTCACTATTGAGCAAATTAGAGAAGCAGCAACAGTACTCAAGGTTTGAGATCCCTCGCGCTCTATGGAGTGGACTCTATTTTTATCCTTATGCAGAGAAACAGCAATTGTAAACATCTTTTTCTGCAAATTACATGCGTTTGATCATGCTTTTTCAATTGGTTATCATACCTAATTGGCACTCATAACTAGTCTAAACGGCATTAAGTCTTTCAAGCTCGACCAACTTTAATTGATACCATTGCATGTTGTGAACATGTTTTCATACTCGACCAACCTTGATTGATGCCATTAAATGGTACTTCAAGAAGTTATATTTGAATAAATCATTCCTTGGTTCAATTGATCAAGTAAAATCAAGAAATACATTAAATCTGCACTTGAATATCTCCAACCAATGACGAATGCAAGTTTACAGGACCAGTGTCAAAGAATTGTTGCACTTCCCTCCTTGAATGAATGCACATTTAAATCCGGTAAACTTGCATCTTAAGTAGCGAGTCCCTTCTAGCACTAGAAAGGGTCTGAGCGGAGCTAAGAAAGCGAGGGGTTTGCCCGCCATAAAGAGCAAACGATAAAATCATATTAAAAAATGAGTAGAAGACTGATAAGGGTGTGGCGTGATTTATCATACATGCAACCACAAGATCTTGAGGAGAACAACGACGAATAAATTGGTTAGCAGATGGCAAATAGACCATAGCCCTACTTCATAACATCTCATTAAGAAAGATTTGTCTCTCTGAGCTATCACAATTATTATTAGCCAACAGATGTGCTCTTTCATTGTACATGTACCACAGGAAAGAACTTCTTTGTTCACAGAAATCACACCAAAATGTTTCACCACGACTTTAACATTGAATGCACCTTAGCCTTGTCTCGTTTTTCCCAAGGATTGCTCTGAAAGATACCTAGATCACAAACCAAAATCAGTATACATATTAAATGAAATGATAGAATATTTTAACATTTCCATTGTCGAAGTTGAATCAAATAGCATCAAGACCAATGCATTCACTTGAAAATATCTCTACTACTGGATTCGGCATTCATCAGTATAGATACAAATTTGCTTCTTAGGTCTACAAGATTTGGATTCACCTTCCCAACTTTTACTGAAAAATAAAAGTACGAAGTAAGAGGACAAGATGTCCAGTAAATACTAGAAACAAGTGCAGAAAACTACACTACATTACACAAGTTCACTAACAGGTAATTGGGACACCTTGAAACTCTTTATGGTGAAGTCCAATGAAAAGCTCAAAATACAATCCTACCTGACACAAGCTCAAAGTCCATAGCCACCCCCTCAAAAGTAATAGCATTCTTTCCTAGCATTGCCCAATCAATTCCAACTTCCAATAACAACTTGCTCCAGAGTCTCGAGGCCAAATCACAATGCAATTACATAGGATCAATCAATTTGGCATCAATATAACATAAGACACATTAAAAAGAAAGCAAAAGGGTGTATGGTGTCTTCTCTTGGATCATGTCACCGGTCTTTAACTTGCCATGAACCACTAACAGAACAAAAGCATTTTAACTTTAGTGAGGATAAATCAACTTTCAGATGAAATTAAAAGGAAGAGGAGAAATTTGAGAGGAATAAGAATGAATATTATTTGCTTGAAAAGAAGACCAGAAGAATTTAGAACCCAAACCATCGTTATATTTTTACCCTCGCTATCTACCCGAATTTGGAAACCTCTAATTCTTCAAGCAAAAAGAGGAATAACTTGCTGAGGAAAACTAAATTCATTCGTTAAAAGAAAAAATGAGGAAACAGAATCTCTAGCAATAGGAGCATGCTGAAATAGCAGAGAGAAATGAGAAGCGAAATATGATCTCCCCACCAACCTCAAATCTTGTACAAGAAATAATTGTAGAGTAACATGTGAAGTATTTTAATAAAGACAACTGCCTGAAACCGTACCCTTTACTTTATATCCCCCTCCTTTGCTATGCAGCCCATATTTACTCATCAGTAGTTCATCATCCCAAAGGACACTTGTTCCAGCAGGAATCTCAATAAACACTTGGCCTAACAACACTATATTTCTCTGTTTCAAATTCCCAATATCCGAAGTCAAAACCACCTTTAAAAGTTGATCTGAAACTCAAGTCCATGCTACCAAGTGCTCTGTTGTTCCATTATTTTAGAAAGGCACCACTTCTCTCGAAATCTTAAAAAGAGACGTAAGAAATCGAAAATCGCACCAGTTTTAGTCTCCAACTTTGCAACAAAAAAGCCCTTTTTCCAACCTCTTCATGACTTTTGGAAACACCCGATTCCAAAAACCTATAATAATCAAACAAACCCAACACAGTTTTAGATACTTTAACAGCCATCACCCGATTTTACAATTCAACTCAGTTGCTAAAGAAACCACCTTGTTCTCTACCACATTCACTTCAACCAAAGAAGCCACCTTGTTCTCTTCCACATTCACACCAAACCAACTTGTTCGAACAGGAAAAAATCCATATTGAAAAGACTAGCCAATTACGACATAATTAAATTTTTGCGAGAAGAGCTAAAAAAATAAAAATTATGAAAAACAAATCCCAGATTCCGAACAGTCCTAAGCCCCTGAAGAAAACACTAGATCATGCTGACAAGCTTTTTCACAAGTATATTCAGGCCCTCAAATAAAAGATCTAGAAAGCAAAGGAGTTCGCCCCCTCAAATTGCCTTTTTTTCTGCTTAAGGTGCAGTAATCCCACATTTATAGCTTTAAATAATCCTCCATCTCCTCTCCTTGTAATTCTGAAGGTAAGATTGGTACGTGCCCGCCCTTTCTTAATATTCTTTTTCAATCAATACATGAGATAGGGGTCAATGCGAAACTCCCCACCTAGGAACAGGTGGTTTTTCTGGAAATAATGATAATAATGATAATAATAATAATAAATTAATTTTTCACTTATGAGTACCAAAGTTTCTGATACAGATTTCTTCCATAAGAGCTTCTAGGTTTGCTTGTGATTAGAGGGTTTTGTTAAGAATATGCCAGAGTAGCAAAACAACTACAGAGGATGGTGGCTTTTAGTAGTCTATCGTAGCAAAGAATAGGTAGAGGTGGATCTAGACAACAAATTTGTGTCAGTGATCGCAGTTTTCCAACATCATTCTATGCTTCTCAAGTACTTAAAATTTGAGATTCATGCTTCTCAATTATTTAAGTTTTTACAATTCTCAGCATTTTCAAAAAATCTATAAAGATTGTGGCACACATACAGAGAAATTAGTAAATGTAACCAAAGGAATCTCGAACACAAGGCCGTCAGAGTCTCTCAGTTTGATTTGGATTTATTATGAATATCTAAAGGTAAAGACCATTGTATCTTGACATAATGCTAATAACTAAATAATAGGTGTAACCCTAGTAGAACAGGGATATTACAAGTTATACTCCTATATCTTAACTAAATATTTGTCCAATAAGGACATAATGTATCTATTGACAAGCATAAAATGTATGGTTATGTTCCTATTTTTTCTTGCTACATATTTCTTATCATCTTGAGTAGCTTGTGTTGATCCTAAGGTTTTTTAAAATAAATCTCTAGTTTCATACCAGGACAGAAACCAGTGAAAGAATCGGTATCACTTACTTTCCAGTGTAAAAACCTGCAGAATACCAAGCGTTCAAAACCACAGTAAGATCTGTTCCAGACTCAGTACTTTCTGTTAAATGAACTTCTGGCCGCAACTCTTTGTCCTCCCCTGCAATTCATTGGGAAAAATAACATATAAACCAGGACCTCATATTGCAGCATTCCTCATAGACCTTCTGCAGCAAACTTGTGGTGTAGAGGTGTTGGTAAATGAAATGAAAACAACACGTTTCTTTCTTTCCTTATTTTTTGTGAAAACTACATATTAAGTTTCTGAGCTAATAAAATATTTATTTTCAACCAGGAGTGTCCAAATTTCAGTAATAATAAAGATGAGCATATATCATTAAGCTTGTCAAAAATTCATTTTTCAACGTGAAGTTCAAAATCCAGTTCTATTAGCATCACATGTCATGGAGCATCTCTATTCAAAATATGGCATTTAGGGAATAAACTTCGCAGGCTATATTGTAAGATGTAGGTCTGTCTCCATAACAAAAACAGTGATGTATGCTAAACTTATTCTTTTATCAATTCATGTGTGTGATGAATTTGTTCCCTGAAAATCAACCACTTGAACAACCTCGACTATTATCAGACTGCAAGGCTAAACTTACACATAGCCTCCCTTCCCAAATTGGTTCTTGTCCTTCTGTAAACGTGCATGTTTCTCCAAAATTGGTAAGGTGGATTGGAGGTTTGTCAGACTAACAAGGCTACAATAAAACATACCCTTCCCTCACACATGGGTTTCTCTTTTCTTTCTATAAGTATACCCACATTTCTGAAAGGGAACTTGAGAGCTCTGTGGTCTAGGGGCCTGTTACTTCGGTTCAGAAATTTGAATCCTGAGCGCTTAGTCAACACAATCTATTATTTCAGTTTATAAGCCAAAGTGAAAATCCATGAAAGAGTATTATGCTGCGTATAATGGAATATGAGAAAATTCAATATAGGTACTAAAAGCACTTGCTACAATAACAAAGCTTATATCTTTAGGGGTCTCCTTTGAAATCTTACATACTACGAAGATAAGAATATTTTCTTGCTACTTTAAAGTTATCCATATAGCTAAAACCCATAAGTGAGAAAAGAGCATTGGGTGACCTATTCAGGTAAGGTAACAAATAACAGAAAGAGCCACTTGGTGTAGTGAGTAAATATAAATAGATACAGTCTAATCTTCCCCTGATCCTAAAAATGGCACGAGATCAACCCTCTTTTATACATTGCCCTTCACTTGGAAATGATATCATCTGACTTTTGGCACGAGATCAACCCTCTTTTTTACATTACCCTTCACTTGGAAATGATATCATCTGTCTTTTTCTTTATAAAATAATATTATCTGCTTAAAGACACTGTAATGAGGTTTTTTCTAGTTTTGCTATATTGGAGGGGACGCTTAGGTGCATTTACAAAGTCCCTGTGACACTGATTTCGCAATGTCCATCCCACCTATCCTATTCCCCTCGAAACTCTATCACAATCTTAAATATCAAAAAGTAAGTGGGTGGAGGGGTAGGTATGTAAGAAAGAGGATAGATATTAATAGTATCATAACAAATCAAGTTGTCTATACTAGAACTTAAATCATGGCCTGCACAATTATAAATGAGCCTAGTAGCTCCTTTCAATTTATAGTTTATTAAAAACGGTTCTCAATGGAAACTACCAATGGTAATTATGGATTCAAGAATGAGGAACTTTGTTTTTGCCATTCCCCCAGTTTTGCACTAAGCCAGCGTTCTCAAAACATAACATACTACATTTAATCGAGTATCTCCAGCACAAGCTACATGGAACATCGGTCACTACACTCCTATTCCAAGATTTTGAAGGTCCCCTATGCCAAAGCCATATAATGATAATTATTGGCTCACATATAGAGAGCAGGAAAGTAGTCTTACCTCCATTTACAGATGCATCAGCCTTCTGGGAAGTTTCCTTCATAAGAGAAGAAAGCGCTCTTTCTGCAGCAACCATTGCTGTTTTGACAAAACCTTGATCTTCCTGAGATGCTAAATTCCCATTACAACCAATTCTAGAAGTATCACAACTTTTATCAACACAAGCACCATCTGAACAATGAGCTGGTAACAAAGGGCAGCAGGCCAGCAAACTTTGGCAGCCATATGGACAGTAACAGGTACCTGTTTGGTAAGAAGATTGGGCAATTGAACCTTGATTGTATTCAGAAGTTAATGTACTAGAGACAGGATGCTCATAGCTCCAATTGCTGAATTGGTTAAGTTGCTGGAGAATATTCTGCCTCTGACTCTCAAGCTCATAATATTTGTTCAGTAACTGGTTGTACTCTTCTGGACTTTGTGAGTACCAAGTGGCCTCATCTTGAAGATTTTGCGCATTGGACGAACTTATATGTTTCTTTGGAGAACCTGACTCCATCATAGAATTTTCTTTCTCAGATGTATGGTTACCATTTTGCACTATATGTTTTTCAGGAGAAACTAGCTCCACAGAAGGATATTCCTCGATTGGTGAAAGTTTACCAGTCTCACCAATTTCTGCAGTTGCATTTAATGCAGTGTTATTGCCATCAGCTGCGTCCACATGTCTTCGCCAATGCAAAAGAAATCAAAAGATGAATCTCATACATCATATAGCTTTTAAATTAGAATCTAACGATTTATGTAAAAAATAATAATAAATAAATAAATATTAAAACTCCTCAAGCTAGTGCCAGATTTTGCTGGCTTTCACATGAAAAGAGAAGCAGCATAAGAGTAGTAAAAGAAATTATATTAAACGGCCATTATTATGGGAATGAAATATACTTAAAAAATACCATCGGGAGTGTTGCTGCACGGGGATAATAAGCTGGTTTAAAGTCTCGAAGAATTTTCAAAAGATCCAATCATTCAAATGAGACATACCTCTGGTTAGGGTCCTAAAAAGAAACAGATTTCTGACAAAATCACTTCTAACATTGAATTTATACCTCAAACGTCTTCAAATATTCCATCTATTTCTTAATCTCTGAGCATAAAATATAAATAGTGTCACTCTTTGCTTCTTATCCTTCTAGACAAAGGAAGAAAGTACATCACTTTCAAGCCTTACGTAAAAAAATATCGAGGTGATCAACAGTGCATAAAACAGTACTAAGATAATAATTTCTAGTTGAATCTTGGTTTGTACTCTATAAAAACCAGTACTTCCTGACTCCCATTTTTCGTTGAATCAGGGCTTCAACCTTAAGCACCACATCTTTGCAAAAGAAAAAATTTGTGTGCTTGTTCCTGACATGGGTAAAAACAACATCATCCCACCTTAATCAACACGTACTCAAGAGCCATCCTAAGTCCTCAGAAACCTATAAACCCAATTTGAAGACCAGCTAAGAGACATGTACTGATGGAGGGCTCTAGGAATTGTCCATCCTTCAGACCATTGTGAATAAACTAGAATTCTAGATCAACTGTTCGACATGAAGCGCAGAGATAACTACATTCAGTCAACAAGGTAAGGGAAAAAGATTATTGCAAGCAGAGTGCACCTTATCTCAGATGATGCCTTGGGCAGTATATAAGTCCTTTTCCCAGAAGGAGGTTTGAAGTATAAAATCTAATCCTAGGGAACCCTCCAGGTAAGTCGCAATTTTCAATATAAAGCAAATACATTCTGACATTTCAATAAAGTTCTCAATGACTTAGGCATCAGAGTGGACCCAGAGAATACGCCGCCCCTTATTGCGGGCATTGAAGAACCTGAATATTTTGCAGCAACGTTTCTGTAGAATTTTGGGCTTTACTACTGGAAACAATATCAAAACCATAAAAAATCACATTAACTTTGATGTGGTTTTTTCCCCGATTCTAGTAACCACATCCCCTTCTATGATGTAGTTAGGGTTTCAAAATCGCATAAAATCTAATTACATTAAAATTTGAATGAGCTGATTATATTTACATTCCAATTTCGAACTCTTCACAGTTGGTTGCCTATACAATTCATATCATAACTTCGTATGATGCAGAACATGAAACATGCACTTCCCAACGCAACCCACAAATTACTTTGTCTCCTCCTACGTACAACAGAAATAATAATTCCTCGCACTAATTGATTCGAATACTATTTTCTTATAATTTTTTTGAACTTTTATCCAAAAAAAAAAAAAAAAATTTACCCAGCCGAGGAGCTAACTTCACTGCTCTTACTAACAACTTCAAAATCTTCCCCATTATTGGTAATGGGTTTTCCTCCTTGAGCTCCCTCACCTGACCCACCTCGGCCTCCCATTCCATGCATCGTCTGCAAAATCAACAGCGGTCATTTTAACACATAAAAGTAATAAATTTATATGAATTGATATCTGCGTACGTATTTGTCCGTATAGAAAGAAACAGGTGAACCTTGTACTTGGAAATTGCGTGATCGAAGGCGTTGATGAGAGCAGAATCGTCCCAGAGGTCTCCTTTCCCCATTTTCTTGATTATGTGCTTCTATCCCTCAGTACTTCAGCAGCTCTATGGAGTCAAATATTAAAACCCTCCCCAAAATAGATTTTTTGTTAAGAGGACCGACGGGCGGCGGTCCTGCGCTAGCTCGCTTCAAGTCATGCCAGTTCGTCTATTAATCTTTGATAAAGATTTATAGAATGTTTGACGCCTAATTTTTATGGAAAAATAAATTTTAAAAAATGTATGAATAAAAAATAAGATTTTTTTTATTTATGTGTAATATTATTTTAATGAAAAATGTGTATTTAAAAAGTAGAGAAAAAATGTATTTTGATAAAAATGATAATCAAACGGGACTTTAAATTATAAATAAATGTAAATAAGCGAAAAAAATAAGTGAATAATCATAAATTTTATGAAATATGTCAATAAATAATTATTTGATCAATTATAATATTTCATAAACATTAGTCAAATAGGATTAATTTCAATAATATTCGTATTACTTTAGTTTTAGCCCTTTTCTTACCTCCACAATAATATGAGATAATTTTATGTGTGCGTGTAAGAATTTAAATTTTTGAGCATTATGGGTAACAAAAAAATGATATGAATGAGATATAAAGTCATGTATTCAATTAGTAATTTGACATGATTTGATGGAGCGAATTGACCAAGAGGTCAATTGGTCTTTATTTCATGGTCATTATTTGAGAAAAAATAATATTTGAATATTGATTTTTACGAGAATATGTGATTAAAAATTAAAAAAAAATTAAGTTTATGTGCAAAAATATTTTTATTATGTGAATATGCGTTGAAAATGAGTACGTGGGGAATATAATTTTTAATATAATGGCCATCAAATGGGGACTTAGAATGAAGTTGGCATAGGGCATGTCTGAGTCTCATTTTATGAAGAATACATTTTGAAATGATATATTGATAGAAAATGTGTAATTAAAAAATAAGAAAAAATTTTGTGTAATGTTATTTTATTGAACAATGTGTAATTAAAAAAAGAGAAAAAATATTTTTCTAAAAATAATGAAAATCAAACAAGGGCTCAATATGTCGTCGTCGTCGTCATTGTTATTATTTGCAATAAGGGTATTCGATCAATTGCACATCTCAAGCAACTAGTAGTTAATGAGTTGAGTAGGGCCTATTTCATAAGTGTTCGACCGTTAAATTCAACTCTAAGCACAATCCGAGGGTTAGATTGCCTAAAGCCTTATCATGTAAGGGTGATAAGTGTATTTTACACACTTATTTCAAGTCTTAAAACGATGATATTTAGTTGATTATGGGATGAATTATGGTCTAAATTGTTGTATTTGGTGTTGAATAGGTAAAATTTAATGATAGTACAAGAAACATGGAAGAAGAGCAAGATCCAAAGTTCGGGAACCAAAATGTAAATACTCAAAAGTTATGTCGGACCTCACGATGAAAATTCAAGAGTGCTCTGAGCCAATTGGATAAAGAAATATATCAAATGGATGAAATATAATCAAAGTATGATCACACATCAAATTCCAACAAAAAAATTTATGCACACTCATATTGATATGCATTTTTGATATGGCAAATGATCGAATTTGAAAATGGTATCTGAAAAAAAGTTGTAGCCCTTGGAGTTAGTTTTCCAACGCATTTTGAATCCCTTCAATCGGATATCGGAAGAAAAGTTACGGTAAAAAGACTGAATGTTTGTAGTGCAATCGAAGCTGGCGATAGCGCCTATGTTCTATCTCGCAATGCCTAGGTGCTATGTTTTTTTATTTTTCTTCCAAAAGTCAACAATCAGGCGCCCAATCGTAGCGCCTCGCTGCCTTCAAATAGGGTTTTCAAATGAAATTCATCTTTTAAAAAGCCCAATTCAACTAAAACTCTTCCAAAGTTTGAATAAGATATAAATACAACTTTAGAGAAGAGAATTGATTGGGGATTACACACATTGAGAGGCAAGAACAAAATTTGAGAATTAAAGAGCAAATTCTAGATGAGAAAAACAACAATTCAAGAGTTGGAAATCAAGATTTGGAATGAGAAGAATAACATAGTGCAAGATTTATCTAATCCTCCACATCTAAATTCAAAACCCGATGATGGACTCCACTATTTTTATTTATTTTTCTTTCTCTATTATGAATAGCAAAAAAAATCTTTTTAGAGCAAATAACGCAACCTAGGGATCCTTTACATAATTTTTTAAAATTCTTGTTCTTTATTCTTTCCTGTATTGATTTTACTATGAATTGCATTAACTTATTTATAACTAATTTGATGATTTCGTAAATCCTTTATGAATAGAGATATGAGTTTAAGATTTAGATCATATAGTAAAATCCAGTAAATTGGTATAACGAGTAGAGATACCTATACTAATTATAGCAGTCATAATTGAATTCTTAGGACAAAGAGCTCGTTTAACTAAGTTAAATTCGAATAGAGATATGGAACTGAATTAGTTAAGTATGCTCAATGAGAGCTCGAGAGGATTAAGTTGAATACAATAGAGAATTCGATTAAATACTACATGAGATGTGAATCTTAATTTAAAATATAAATATGACCAATATGTGAAATTATTCTGCCCTGACATCCGTGCATTGTTTGATTTCTAAACCAATTGTTTGTGCATCCACTTATTTAGATTATAACTCAAATCATACAAGTTTTTATTTGCTTACATCGAATAGTGGTTAGGAAAAAAGATTAGATTAAGTGCTAAAGTATAGTTTTCATAAGATCGACAATTCAGACACTTAGGTCCATTGTACTACTTGTTATAATCTGTACACTTACGAAAATAAAATTGACAAACAAAGGGCTAGGATTCAAGGTCCGAGAGCTAACTTACAGTTCACAAGTTATTGCCCACAAAGCTTGAAGCGTGCATGTGCTTTCAAAAAAATCGAATTTTGTTTTTGTTTTTTCAAAGAAACATATATATTCTCTTGGAAATATCTTTCAGTTATCTATGAGATCAGTTGATGGAGCTAGACCTTGGTTCCAGATATGGAAATATTTAGGCCAGTATGTTCAGAATGGACACATTCCCATTATCATTCCACCCCTGATATTTTTCACTCTTATGGATTGAGAGGAATAATGTGAAGCACAAAGGGATACCTAAAGCTTAAATGGATCATTTGGAGTCTCCTGCATAATTTTACTTCTTTGTATGGGTTGTTTATTTTGACATGTTCATTATGTTGACCTATGGTTGACTTCTCCTTTTGATTATCACAAACAAATTACATTTATTTCTAACAAGTTTACTTGAGTGTTGATAGACAACATGCAAACCATACTTTGAAGAGGCAAAGCGATGATCAAAAGAAAAATCAACATGGTGGAAAAGTCTAAGTATGGCATCACGTCAAGACAAAAAGCCATATTGAAGGTGATAAACTTAGAATTTTAATCTCATATTTAAAGGTAATATGCTTCAATAATTTTGCAATATATAGTAAAAAAGGCTCGAGTGTCAACTTTATACACAAAAATTTATTATTTTATAAAAACACTTGCAAAATATTTTTTCAAGATAACGAATTCAATCTTATTCCATGAAATGAGAATTATCTTGAAAAATCATATATAAATATTTTTCAAAGCATTACCTTTATCAAAAGATCGGAGAAAATTGGTTTCTGTCATAGCAATGTCCGATAGGTCCCGCGGACATCCGGTATAAAAAGGCAAATTTTTTTAACCATTCTGACTTCGAAAAAACAACGGCTAGTGGACCGTCCAGCACAATAGCGGATGTCCAGTACACCTGTCCGGTAGGACGATTTTATTTATTTATTTATTTATTTTTATTTCTTGCAGTTTCATTGCTATAAATACCTCTTTATTTTCTCATTTGCACCAACCCTTCTTTGAGCATTAAGTGACGCTTTTATTGATTTCAATTACTCTTTTAATTCTTTAGAAGATTAAATTATTTACATCTTGAAAAACTCTTGAGTGAACAAAATTATTATAAATCTTTCATCTCAAGTTTTTCAAAGTAAGACTTGAGCTATACTCATTGCAATCTATTAAAGTGTTAAACCTACTTCTCTCTCAATACTCAGTTGTGATCGTTCCATTCATTAAGAGAGAAGTTTTTTACTTGTAATATTTCTTTCTCTTATTTTCGATTGTGGGTCGTGTTGAGGACCCGGAAAACTCAACGTTGTAAAAAGATCGATACTTCTTGGTTGTAAGTCACAAAAAGTTTTGTAGAATGTTGGATTGTACCATAAATCAATCACATTTAGTGAAAAATGTCTTACTCGTGACGGAGAGCTTGGTAATAGGGGACATAGATCGTAATTGGATCGAACCTCCATAACACATCATTTGCATCTTTTATCCATTTTTCTTATTATTTTTAAAAGTTATCTTCTTGCTCTTTATCTTATTTGCATATTATTTATATTAGCACTTATTTTTGAAAAAAAAAATTTAAATAACCAATTCATCCTCCTCTTGGTTAGTCGTTCTTGGGCTTTTAATTAGTATCAAAGCGAGGTACTCACTTTTAAAAGACTTTACAATCTTGAGTAAATGGCTAACCAAGTTTTTCAAAATCTTGAGGGACATTCCACAAACCGACCCCCCTTCTTTGACGACATACACTATAATTATTAAAAAGCTAAAATGATGATATATGTGCAATCCATTGATTATAATATTTGGAAAATTATTGAATTTGGTCCATATATCCCTACCAAAACTATTAAAATAGATGGTAGACCGGACCAAACTATTTATAAAACAAGGGAAGAATATGATGAAGACGACAAGAGAAAATTGTCCTTATGCCAAGGCTAAGAATTTGCTTTATTGTGCATTTGATAAAAATGAATTTAATAGGATAAGCACATATGAATCGGCATACGATATATGGCATGCTCTTGAAGTCACTCATGTTGGCACAAGCAAAGTTAAAGAAACAAAAATAAATTTGTTTGTTAAAGAATTTGAAAATTTCTTTATGAAACAAGATGAGTTGTTGATTCATTACACGTTTTACCGATATTGTAAATGGTTATAAATGTTATGATCGTAAATTTACTAACGGTGAACTTGTAAATAAAATGCTTAGGTCCTTGTTGGAGGAATGGAGCTCGATAAGAATGTTGATCGAAAACTCCAAGAATATAATGCATATCCTTTGGAGGAGCTCTATGACATATTAATGACATACGAGCTAAATAATGCCGAGGTCAAGGAGAAAAACAAGAAAAAGCAAGGAGGAATCGAAAGAGCCTTCCAAGCGACAAATTGCCTTGAAATCGAAAATTGAAGAAGGGGCTTCAAAAGAAAATATGAGCGATGAAGAACTAGATAACTTGGTTCTTCTAGTCAAGAAATGGAAAGGTCTTCGTAGTAACCGAAAGTTTCAAAAGAAAGAAGAAAGGGGCGAAGAAATAAGCAAAAAGATTATTTGCTATGATTGTAAAAAGTCGGGCCACAAGAGAATCGAATGTCCAAATAAAAAGAGAAACTTCAAAAAAAAGGCACTCCAAGCCATATGGGATAATAGCGATTATGAAGAACAAAATGATGTTCAAGATGAAGTGGCAAATATATGTTTCATGGCAATCGAAGACGAGGTATGTTTAAATGAAATGTATTCTTATGATGAACTTTCAAATTCATATGATGAAATGCTTGAAAATTTTGAAAAAATTGCCTTAAGTCATGCTATTTTTAAAAAGAAAAATTCTTTGTTGAAAGAAGAAATAAAGAAAATCTCGAAAAAGCAACAAGAAAATGTTGATCATGATTTGGTAGTAAAAGAGAACATTGCTTTGGAAGAAAAAGTGGATGACTTAACAAAAATTATTCATAAATTCACCGAGGAAAGGAAAAATTTTGACTTAATGCTCAGTAGTTAAAAATGCATTTTTAATAAATGGGGAATAGGATATAAACTCTCTTTAAAACAAAAATCCCTCAAAAATATGTTTGTTAAAGCTTCTAATACTACATGTAGTTTTTGTAACAAAAATGGACATCTAGCCTTTAATTGTCTAGCTAAAAAGAAGTTATATTTTGAAAACAAATATAAGTGAATTCGAGAATCCACAAAAACTAACTATCAAGGAATAGGATCTAAGTTTGTATGGGTACCAAAAATCAAGACTTGAATTTTTCTTGTAGAAACCAAAGAAAACTAAAAGCAAATGGTTCTTAGATAGCTGTTGTTCAAAGCATATGACCGGAGATTGATCATTGCTATCAAATTTCAAAGAGAAGAATGGAGGACATGTAACTTTCGGAGACAACGTCAAAGGTAAAATTATTGGTATTGGAAACATTGGTAATCACTCATCTCATTCGATTGAAAATATTCTTCTTATTGATAACCTCAAACATAATTTATTAAGTATTAGTCAATTATGTGATAAATGTTATAACATAAAATTCGATTAATCAAAATGCCTTATTAAGGACGCTACATCTAAAGATGTGATTTTCATAGGAAGCCGAAATAAAAATGTTTATATTATAAACATTGATTTTGAAAATAATGAAAATTGTTTACTTAGCATGAAAGAAGAATCATGACTATGGCATAAAAGGTTTGGGCATATAAGTATGGATCTTCTTTCAAGAATTTCTAAAAATTGTTTTGTAAAAGTTTGCCAAATTTAAAATTCGAAAAAGATAAAATTTGTTATGCTTGTCAATTTGGAAAACAAGTAAAAAATTCTTTCAAATCTAAACTTTATGATTCAAAACTTTTACAACTTTTCCATATGGATCTTTTTAGACCTTCTAGGATGGCTAGCTTGGGCGATAAACATTACGCCTTTGTCATAGTCGACGATTTTTCAAGATTTACTTGGGTTATGTTTTTAAGTTTAAAAGAAGAAGCCTTGAAAGTTTTTAAACATTCTTGTAAGAAAGTTGAGAGTGAAAAAGGCTATTTTATTACGACAATTAGAAGTGACAATGATGGAGAATTTGATAATGTTAGTTTTGATGATTTTTGTAAAGAACGTGGATGTGAACTTAACTTTTCGGCTCCTAGAACATCTCAACAAAATGGTGTAGTAGAAAGGAAGAATCATACATTGCAAGAAATAGCTTGGACTATGTTAAATGAAAATAATTTCCCTAAGTACTTTTGGGCCGAGGCCGCAATACCGCTTGCTAAGTCATTAATAGAATTTCAGTAAGCAACAAAAAAAAAAACTAAAACACCTTACGAACTTTGCAAAAATAGAATTCCAAATATTAGTTATTTCAAAGTTTTTGGATGTAAATGTTTTATTTTAAATACAAAAGACAATTTAGGAAAATTCGACTCCAAATTCAATGTTGGAATTTTCCTAGGATATTCATCGACTAGCAAAACTTGTAGAGTTTTTAACAAATGAACTCTAGTCGTTGAAGAATCCATGTATGTTACTTTTGATGAGACTAACCCTTTTGATCGAGAGAAAGGTAGTGATGATGATGTAAGTTTGGAAGCTCCTTTTGAACAAATGAAAATTCAAAACCAAAATAAGGAGGCACCAAATAAAGAAGAGGAGAAATCGAATGATCAAGAAAATGAAGAAAGACAAACCAAAGAACAAAGTAATCCTCCATTACCAAAGGAATGGAGATTTGTTCCATCTCATCCAAATGAGCTTATTATTGGTGATCCATCGAAAGGTATTACTACTAGAACTTCTGATAAAAATTATCTCGATAGTTGTGCATTTATTTTTCA
The DNA here is from genome assembly GCF_002742605.1 of Olea europaea var. sylvestris. Taxonomy (NCBI): domain Eukaryota; kingdom Viridiplantae; phylum Streptophyta; class Magnoliopsida; order Lamiales; family Oleaceae; genus Olea; species Olea europaea. The sequence goes on along the minus strand of NW_019240764.1, from coordinate 276,556 downwards.
AATTGAACCAAAAAATTTCAAAGAAGTCGAGTTTGATGAGTTTTGGACTCTAGCACTGCAAGAAGAATTAAATCAATTTGAAATAAATCATGTTTGGGATTTAGTCGCTAGACTAAACCATCAAACCGTTATTGATACCAAATGGGTTTTTAGAGAAAATTGAATTATTGTGCGTAACAAAACTAGATTAGTAACTCAATGTTACAATCAAGAAGAAGGTATCGATTTTGAAGAAACATTTGCAACCGTAGCAAGACTAGAATCCATTCGCATGCTTCTTGCATTTGCACGTTTTAAAAATTTTACACTTTATCAAATGGATGTTAAAAGTGCATTCTTAAATGGTTCTATTCAAGAATAAGTATTTGTTGAGCAACCTCCTGATTTTAAAGATCACAAGTATCCGGATCATATTTTTAAACTAAGAAAAGCTCTTTACGGTTTAAAACAAGCTCCAAGAGCTTGGTACGAACGTTTAAGCGAAATTCTTCTTCCAAACGATTTTTTGATTGGGAAAGTGGATACTACTCTCTTTATAAAAACTCATAAGGAGGATTTGCTTATTGTTCAAATTTATGTTAATAATATTCATTTCAGCGCAACAAATACTCGTCTTTGTGAAAAATTTTCAAATTTTATGAGTAAAAAAATTGAAATGAGCATGATGGGCTAATTAAAATTCTTTCTTGATCTTCAAACTAAACAAATAAAAGAAGAAACCTTCATAAATCAAAATAAGTACATATTAGACATGCTTAAAAAGTTTGATATGCATGACATCAAATCTATGAATACACTAATGAGCACGTCCCAAAAGCTTGACAAAGATGAGCAAGAAACATCCGTGGACGTCACTAAATATCGAGGTTTGATTGGATCCTTTCTTTATTTAACTGCTAGTAGACCCGATATTATGTTTAGTGTTTACTTTTGTGCTCTATTTCAATCAAACCCTAAGGAATCTCACTTATGTGCCGTAAAAAGAATTTTTCGATATTTAAGTGGAACTAGAATCTTAGGACTTTGGTACTCCAAAGGCACACACATTGATTTAATTAGTTTTTCGAATTCCGATTGGGCCGGATGTAGTGTTGATCGTAAAAGCACTACCAGAAATTGTCACTTTCTAAGCTTTGCACTTGTGTCTTGGTCTAGCAAGAAACAAAATTCAATTGCACAATCCATCGCCGAGTGGAATATATTTTGGCCGCAAGTTGTTGTGCCCAAACACTTTGGATGAAACAAACTCTTTGTGATTATCATTTGTCTTATGATCATGTACCAATTTTGTGTGATAACATAACTGCCATCAACTTATCAAAAATCCTGTCTTGCATTCACAAACTAAGCACATTGAAATTCGTCACCACTTTCTTCGTGATCATGTACAAAAGGGAGATATCACATTAGAATTCATCAAAACTAAGGACCAACTATCCGATATTTTCACCAAACCTCTAGCACATGATCGATTTTCTTATATTAGAAGAGGTTTAGGTATTATTGATGAGTTTGACATATATGGCTAAGATTAATTCTTTTAATTAAAAAAAAGGTCTACCGGACGAGTCCAACTGACTGTCCGGTAGAATAGTCTGTACCGGACAAGTCCAAATGGACTGTTCGACACAAGCATCCGGTTTGGTAGAGAATTTTAAACTCTGCTGTATCGGACATCTGGTACACTAGGAAATCAGTTTTTTAAATTGCGAACATACGCCATTTTCTCTCTTTTTTTCTTCTTCTTCGCGAATCCTCTTCTATACCCCATTCGACCTCCATCATTTCCACACTTTAATCCTTCAATTGCACACCAAATCAATTAACCCTCTTCCTCAACATCATTTTCTACTTCACATACTTGAATTTCCTCTATTTTTCCCAATTTCGAAGCCCTAGCCCCATTAGTTTCTAATTTCATCAATTTTCACAATGACGGGATCAAAGCGAACGGGAAAAAGAACTAAAACAATGGAAAGATGACTTCCACAACTATTTCCCGATGAAGAAATGGATTTTGAGCCCAAAGTGCCGGTAAACCCATTTGAAAAGTCACTCACTCTAATCGATAAGAATGTAGATTTTTTCGATATCACTATCAAAGCACCTGCATTTCACATAGAAGAATTTTTCAAAACTATGGGTTGGATATCTGTTTGCACTTTAGAAGAACATGCCTATATCGGGCTCATGAAAGAATTTTATCACAAAATGGTTCGCACCTTGGTCAGATGAAATTTCTTGTTTAATTAACAATGTACGTGTCACAGTCACCAAAAACTTAATCCGTAATATCCTTGAACGTGATGAATGTGATACAAAAAATTTTGTTCATAAGACTAATCTGACATTCAAAGGTTACTCTCCCGCCGATGCTTGTCGTCGTGTAACCAGAAAAGATTTTGCAAATATTGCGAAAATTAGTGTAAATCAACTCACTATTCAATGCAAAGTTTTACAAAATATTATTGTGCATGTCATTCTACCTAGGAAGGGCCATCGGGATGAAGTGAACTACTTTGATCTTTTCATACTAGATTCATTCCTAGTTGGTCGAAAATAGATTTCTCGACCATTGTTGTTGGTCTCATGAAACTCATACACACCTCACGATATGTAAAGGCATTACCGTACGGCATGTTAATTACAAGAAATTTTAAACACTTTGACGTTCCATTGCATAATGTGACCTTTGTTAAACTCCGTCCTACTGACTACAAACACTCAAATGCATCACTAAATCGCACGGTTAATGGGTGGCTCAAACAAAAGGGTTCGACCCCACTTCGAGACCCTCTACTTTGACTTTCGAAGAAGAAGATGAAGAAGATGGAGAAGAAGCGGGGGATACTCCACATATTCCTAGTGCTCCATCCGACATTCCGGCTCAAGTGCTTCACGTCTTTCGAGTGGTCGTTTCATATTTATAGAGGACCACTATAATCTTCTAAATGGATGGATAGATTCTCTTACAACTACCGTTGATGGCCTTGGTGGGATGCTTTATCATATTCAAGATCAACAAGCTTGAATTCGAGTTCAGCAAGATGCCATTCTAGCACAGCAGGTAGGGATGCAGGCTCAACAAAATGAGTTCCATGTGCAGTTATTTGTCCACTTTCCTGGTCCACTGCCTCTGGCTCCTTAGGCCTATCTGACTTTTGTTATTTTTTCACTTCAACTATTGACTTGTTTAATGTCTTTGCTAGTTATTTTGAATGTTACCTTCTATTGCACTTAGTACAATTACATTGGTTGCCTTCTTTATCCATTTTATATGTCGTTATTTTTGCTTATGCCAAAAGGGGAAGTAATATTGGATGATTTTACATATCGATAGGGGGAATATACATACAAAACTTAGGGAGAATATGATTGTGCATATCGATAGGGACAATTATGTCCAACTATACATATGCTTCTTATCTTCTTTTAAAATTGTTTTTATTGCAAATCATCATGTTTTTCATAGTAAAAAAGGGGAAAATTTTTTATTATTTCTAACAAGTTTACTTGAATGATGATAAACAACATGCAAACCAAACTTTGAAGAGGCAAAGCGACGATCAAAAGAAAATCAACATGGTAAAAAATTCTAAGCATGGCATGCACATCAAGACAAAGAGCCATATTAAAGATAATAGACTTATAACTTTTAATCTCATATATAAAGGTAATATGCTTCAATAGTTTGACAATATTTAGTAAAAAAGGCTAGAATGTCAACTTTATGCGCAAAAAATTATTATTTCACCAAAACACTTGCAAAATATTTTTTCAAGATAACGGATTCGGTCTTAGTCCATGAAATGAGAATTATCTTGAAAAATCATATAAAAATATTTTTCAACGCATTACTTTTATCAAAAGATCGGAGAAAATTGGTTTATGTCGTAGCGAACGTCCGGTAGAAAAATGATAAAAAAATTTAACCATTCTGATTTCTAAAAAAACAACGGCTAGTGGACCGTCCAGTACAATAGTGGACGTCCGGTACACATCACCCAGTAGGATAGCTTTTTTTGACAGTTTCATTGCTATAAATACCTCCTCATTTTCTCATTTACACCAACCCTTCTTTGAGCATTAAGTGAGTCTTTTATTGATTTCAACTACTTTTTTAACTCTTTAGAAGATCAAATTATTTACATCTTGAAAAACTCTTGAGTCAACAAAATTTTTATAAAACTTTCATCTCAAGTTTTTTAAAGTAACACTTGAGCTATACTCATTGCAATCTATTGAAGTGTTAAACCTACTTTCTCTCTGATAAGAGTGTAAAATATAATATTTTCCCATCTTAATTATTGATTCATGTGATTATTTGATATCAAAATGCACTCATTATACTTATGCTTTGATTCAGGTCGCATTTTGGTAGAAAGGATGAAATTTAAAAGAAAAGAGCGAGAAATGACCAAAATGGAAGAAAGTGAAAGTTCATGGACCAACTTGCAATAATCTAAAGATGAGACGGGGGATGGAATGATGATTAGAGAAAGTTAGGAGTCCATTGGGTGAAATTAGAAGTCAAAAGAAGTTAAATATGATCATAATATTCTCACAAATCAAAGTACAACTGCATAAGGATTTTCTAGATTTTCAACCAGAGATTGAGATCAACTTTTGACCCAGTAAACGTTCGAATTTGGAAAGAGATATTTCTAGTAAAATTATATATCTTTGTGTTATCTTTCCAATACATTTTTAATTTCCTTAATCTGATATTAGAAAAAAAAGTTATGATCAGAATACTAAAAGTAGTCACACAAAATATTCAAGCCGAAAATTTAGTTTCCTTATTCGGTTCAACCTCTTTTGGAAACAACTTAGCAAATGGTTTTAAGCCCTAGAATGGATAGAACGTGCGAATGGATAGAACGTGCCTCTTCTTGACTTCCATAACAATTTTCTCTCATATTAGGCTAAAGAATTCGATGGAGAACTAAATTCCTAGGTGAAGCTATGAAGGAATTCATTGGATTTGGCGACTTCACATCATTTATTCATACAAATTGGTATTTTTATTGTCAAATACTTCTAGATCTAGACTTTCTTTTATGAATTGACTTTGGAATTAATTTAACTTTTGCTTGATTCTTCATAGATTCAATCATGTTTTTTCTATTGTGGAATTGAAGTAATTGTTGAATTTCAATTTCAATCAACTCTATTAGTGGATTATTTACTGCCTTATGCATTGTGTATATGGTCAACTCTTAATCTTAGTCCAATAAATGTGTGTGTGAATGGTTTACAAAAGTCTAGATCCTAGGATTACAATTGAAATTTGATTGATCTTCATTGTTAAATTTTTCGATTAAAGAGTTGGAATGAAGACCTCTAATTGAACAAAAAGCCATGAATTATTGATGTTGATGATCCAATCCAATTGAAAGAATTCGGATGCTTCACTAATCTCACATATTGATAATTAAATCTCATTCCAATTGAAAAATTATTTTCACATAATTCACGAAATCCTAGTTTGATAAATTCTTTAAACAATTCGCCCATCTCCTTGTGGAATCGACACCTCAAAACTGTGCTACAACTATCGTATTGTTCTTTGGAAGTAATCAAATTTTAACATTGTTGCTGGGGATATGGTACAAATAATCAAAAGATCTTCGAACAAAAGGGTTACTCCATTCCTCTTTTACATTTTTTTAATTAGCTTAATTTTATTAGTTTTTATTCTGTTATTTCTCACAAAATTTCATATTTTTTTGTGCTTTATGAACAGAGATCGGGACGAGCAGGGACGATTCTTTGCAAGGTCGCAACCAGTGTTTGAATCTTTTCCTAACCCTCTCTTTGATATTGAATCTATTAGCACACACATCACATCACTCAACACAATGACTAATAGCAAACACGAAGAGGCACCAACTAGGACCTTACATGATTATCTTCATCCCACACACACATCTATACCATCATGCATTATATTTCGACATGATATGCCACGTATGGACCTTAAACTGGAAATAATCCAACTTCTTCCCACATTTCACGGTCTTGAAAATGAAAACACATACGTGTATATTAGGGAATTTGAAGAGGTGGTTGCAACTTTTCACAATCAACGTAATACAATGGATGTAGTCAGGCTTAAATTTTTCCCTTTTCTCTTAAAGAAAGAGCAAAGAGCTGGTTGTATTCATTGCGACCACGTTCCATTGGGACTTGGGGCTTAAATGACTCAAGTATTCTTTGGCAAGTACTTTCCCCACCATAAAACAACCGCATTGAAAAAGCAAGTCTCTTCTTTTACTCAAAAGGAGAGTGAAACTTTAGATCAAGCGTGGGAAAGGTACAAAAAATTGTAAGCCCTCTGCCCCCACCACGGTTATGAAAGTTGGCGCATTGTGAGTTATTTTTATGAGAGATTATTACCTAGGGAGCGTCAATTTGTTGAAATGATGTGTAATGGTGAATTTTTGCAAAAAAATCTGGATGCGGCTATAGACTACTTAGATAACTTAGTTGAGAAAACTCATACCTAGACTGGACCTAGTGCCATTGAGAGTACTAATAGGGTACGACCCACTGGAAACCCAAATAGTACAGGTATTTATCATCTTAGAGAGGAATGTATCCTTAGAGCAAAGGTAGAAGTCCTTACTAGAGAACTTGAAAACCTACGTGCTAAGGATTCAAAAACCACTCGATCTGTTTCCCATGTTGAGTTTTTAAAGTCTTGTTTTGTGTGTGAAGGGAGTGATCACTTAACACTAGAGTGTGTTACTTATGCTAAAATGAGGGGAGTTTATGGGGAACACTATAATGCTCTAGGCATGTATCAAAAGCTCTATATCCCTTACCCGAGACTTACAACCCAGGGTGGCGAAATCACCCCAACTTTAGATGGAAGTCTAAAAATTAACAACCTGCCTAATCTAATAGAGCTTAAAATGAACCCACACGTTAACCTATATCCTCTAGGAATTCCTTAGAAGATACTTTACATTCATTTATTGGCACAGGGTAAAATAAATAAAAAATTTGAGATTATGATTGGCCAGTTAGTTAAAGAAAATAAAGAGATAAAGAATCATGTCTCCAAACTAACCAATGCTTTGGCTATAAAAGAACGTGGGAAATTTCTAGCTCAAGCTCAACCAAATCCAAAGGGACAACACATGGCACAAACTTCGGGATCGGGAGAGACCAACTTTAAGGAAGTAAATGCCATAACCACTAGATCTGAGAAAGTCATTGAACCAGCCATTCAATCTAGGGAAAATGAAAATGGATCAAGTGAGCTTAATGAGAGTAGCCCCAGTGAAGAAGTAGTAGAAGCTTCAATTAGGGTACCTTTCCCTCAAGCCCTCAAATCCACCTCAAAGCCAACCACTCAACACAATGAAATCCTAGAGTATCTTAAACAAGTAAAAATCAATTTGCCTCTCTTGCATGTGATCTCTCAAGTTCCTACATATGCTAAAGTTCTTAAAGACTTATGTACTGTGAAGAGAAAATATATGTCAAGAAAATCGCTTTCTTGATCGAGCAGGTGAGTGCTGTGATAGAGCACAAGATCCCACAAAGTATAAGGACCCTGGTTGTCCTACCATCTCTTGTGTCATTGGGTACCGTGAGTTTGCACAAGCTCTTCTTGATTTAGGAACTAGTGTTAACCTCATGCCTTATACTATATACTTGTTGTTAGGTACGGGAGAGATGAAACCTACCTCAGTGATCCTTCAATTAGTTGACAGGTCCACCATAAGACCTAGGGGAGTAGTTGAGGATGTGCTAGTTCAGGTTGATAAATTTTACTACCCCGTTGATTTCTTGGTACTAGATGTGAAGGTTGAGGTGAATGTTGACTCTAAAATCCCAATTATACTTGGTAGACCTTTCTTTGCTACAACTAATACTCTAATCAATTACATGAATGGTCTGATGAAGTTGTCTTTTGAGAATATAACTCTAGAAGTTAATATTTTTCATGTCACCAAGCAACCTAGAGAAGAAGATGAATCTCATCAAACCTACATGATTGATGCATTAACACAGGAGGAAACATTTGCAAAAATTGATTATGATCCCTTGAACTCTTTTCTCCTAAACTCTGAAATCTCAATTGGTTCTTATATTGATGAATATGCTAACATTTGTGCTGTTTCTGCAAAATTGCGAGACCATAAAACTTTGTCATGGCAACCCAAGTTTGAAGAATTGCCCATAAGGATTGGAGGACAAAAACCATCAAGATTGAGAGCCCTAAGCCAGAATTGAAACAACTACCTCAGGACTAAAACATGTATTCCTTGGACTAGGTGATACCTTTCCTATAATTATTTCTTCAAAATTGAATGCTTCGCAATGTAAACAACTTTTGAGCATTTTGAATGAGCATAAATTTGTATTAGGGTGGACCATAGCCGATATTAAAGGTATTTGTCCTTTAATCTGTTCACTTAGGATTCATCTAGAGGAAGGGACTAACCCCAGGAGAGACCCACAATGTAGGCTAAAACTCACAATGAAAGAAATGTTAAAAATGAAGTACTTAAATTACTAGATGCATGAACCATTTACCGAATTGCAGATAGTAAATGGGTTGGTCCTACACAGGTGGTCCCTAAAAAGTCAGGTGTCACGGTAGTTAAAAATGAAGTAGCAAATTGGTCCCCACAAAAACAGCAACTAGTTGGCGCATGTGTATTGATTATAGGAAGTTAAACGCTGCCACTCACAAGGGCCATTTCCTCTCCCTTTTCTGGACCAAATACTCGAATGTGTAGCTGGTCATCCATTTTATTACTTCCTAGATGGATACTCTAGTTACTATCAAATTGAAATAGCTTTAGAGGATCAGGAAAAGACTACATTCATATGTCCTTTTGGTACTTATGCATTTCGTAGGATGCCATTTGGACTTTGTAATGTCCCTGCCACATTTCCAAAGACACATGATAAGTATGTTTAGTGACATGGTAGAGAATTGTATGGAAGTGTTTTTAGATTACTTAACTGTGTTTGGAACCTCTTTTAATGCATGTTTGTTGAATTTGAAGAGAAATTTGGCCAGATGTGAAGAAAAATGCCTAGTTTTGAATTAGAAAAAATGTTACTTCATGGTGCCTTCAGGTATTGTCTTAGGACGTGTAATTTCTTCAAAAGTGATAGAGGTTGATAAATCTAAAATTGAATTGATTTCTAAATTACCCACACCAAGACAGTAAAGGACATCAAATCATTTCTTGGTCATGCAGGTTTTTATAGGAAGTTTATACAAAATTTCTCATCTATATCTAAACCCCTATGTAACTTGCTTAACAAATATGTGACTTTTGAATGGACGCCTGAATGTCAAAATGCTTTTGAACTGTTGATTGGTAAACTGACCTCTACACCTATAATGCAACCACCTAATTGGCATTGCCATTTGAAATTATGTCTGATATTAGTGATTTTGCGGTAGGTGCTATTCTTAGACAACGAAAGGAAGGTAAGCCTTTTGTGATTTATTATGCTAGTAGGACTCTAAATAGTGCTCAAATGAACTATTCCACTATTGAAAAAGAGTTGCTAGCTGTAGTCTTTGCACTCGATAAGTTTTGATGCTATTTGATTGGTTCTCCTATTATTATTTTCACAGATCATACAGCCCTTAAGTATCCTCTTGCAAAGAAGGATGCTAAGGCACGATTAATACGGTGGATTTTACTTTTGTAGGAATTTGACATCACCATCAAGGATAAGAAAGGAGTGAAAAATATCATAGCAGACCATCTATCAAGATTGAGATTTGAAGACACCTCAAACACCGTGCCAAATAGAGATGAATTTCCTGATGAGAATCTATTTTCTGTCTCTTCTTGACCCTGGTTTGCTAATATTGAAAATTAATTGGTTGTAGGTGAAATTTCAAAGGAATGGATCGCACAGGATAAGAGGAAGTTCTTAGTTGAGGTACGTAACTTTTATTGGGACGATCCTTATTTATTTAAGTATTTCCCCGACCAAGTTTTGAGATGTTGTGTTCCTGATGAGGACACACCTAGTGTACTAGATTTTTGTCATACCCAAGCTTGTGAAGGCCACTTTTTTTTTATGAAAAAGATCGTTGCAAAAATTTTGCAGTGTGATTTTTATTGGCCTACTTTATTTAAAGATACTGATATTTATTGTAGATCTTGTGAGAGGTGCCAAAAACTAGGTGCTATCTCCTATCGTAATATGATGTCTTTAAATCCCATTTTGGTAATTGAAGTGTTTGATTGTTGGGGCATCGACTTTATGAGATCCTTTCCACCTTTTTTTGGCTACCTTTATATCATTGTGGCGGTTGATTATGTATCTAAATGGGTAGAAGTAGCTACTTGTAGGGCCAATGACAATAAAACAATTGTCAAGTTCCTCAAAGAAAATATTTTGTCTCGGTTCGGTACACCACGCGTCATTATTAGCGATAGAGGCACACACTTTTCAATCGTTCATTTGAGGCACTGATGAAAAAGTATGGGGTTATTCACAAAATTTCCACCGCTTATCACCCCCAAACTAGTGGACAGTTAAAATTGGCCAATAGGGAGATTAAACAAATTTTAGAGAAGACGGTGAACCCCAATCATAAAGATTGGTCATTAAGACTACATGACGCACTTTGGGCCTACAACTTTTAAGATTTCCTTAGGCATGTTACCTTATAGGCTTATCTTTGGAAAGCCTTGTCACTTACCTGTCGAACTTGAGCATCGAGCCCTTTGAGTTATCAAGAGTTCACTTTAATCTGGTAGAGGGAGGTAAACATAGGAAATTTCAATTGAGTGAGTTGGAGGAACTAAGAAATGATGCCTACGAAAATTCTAGAATCAACAAGTCAAAAATGAAAGCATTTTATGATAAAAATATTTTTAGAAAAACTTTTGAACCGAACCAGAAAGTATAATTGTATGATTCTAAACTTCATAAGCATCCAGGAAAACTCTATTCTATGTGGATTGGCCCATTTGTGGTGACGTGAGTTTTTGAAAATGGGACTGTTGAAATAGGAGATTCCAATGATGGTATGGTATTCAAGGTGAATGGACAGAGACTCAAAATAGCATATGGGCAACAGGTGCCTGCAGTGGAAGAAATTTCCCTAGCAGACCCGGTTTACCACCCATGACACATTTCAGGTATGTCTTTCACCCTTTTTAGATTTTTCTTTTAGCTGTGTTTTACATTTTTCTTTCAGTTTATTTTCATTTCTTGTATCACCCATTTTCATTGGAATCTTCAGGTCCACCATATTCAAGCTTTTGTTGATTCACTGCTATATCTAGGTGACACCTTTCTCTTCTTTTGGTCGACATGTTTTTGCATTGAGAACAATGCAATGTTTAGTTAGGGGAGAGTGTCTTTGAAATTTTCTTGTGAATTACATGATTTTCATAGAACGTTAGTTTTGTTTTACTAAATTGGTCTAAAATTTTTCCTTAAGTCTCTATTTTCTACATGTTCATGTTCTTGAATGACAAAATATGCTATTAGAAATTGATATTGTTCATGTGAGTCTAGAGGTTGAGACACTTGCTGATTCATTTTGTACACACAAGCCTTGTGGTAAGATAGTGGTTTAACACATGTAGGTAGATGAGTCTCTTGCTGAAGTTTTCTTGTGAGAAAATTGGTAAGGATTGAGAGCCATATATACTAAAAGTGGTAATAAACATTCATTGATTTTGTGAATTGGAAACTTTTTCTGAGAATAACATTACACGGTATGTGGTAAGACGGTGAATTATACTTGGAAAATGATAATAGTCAATTTAGGACTAAAGTTAAACCTTCAGACTAGTTCTTCTCTTTTCATAATTATAATCTTCTAGTAGCCACTTTGAGCCAATACACATATAACCGTTTCTTTTCATGTGCCTATGTTATCCATACCTCTTCACATCGGAATAAAGTCTATAAACATTCCTTTTTCAAATATTTATGCTTCCAAGTGTATAGTAGGTATTGAATGTCATTTGAGAAGAAAAACAATGAAGAAAAGTGATGAGTGTTGATAAATGCTCAGGTAAAGTGATGAATCTTAAAAGAAGAAGAAGGAGAATTTCAAAAATAAATAAATAAATCTCAAAAAATTGATGAAAAAGAAAAAGAAAGTGAATTGCTGTTGAGAATTGAAAGGTTGAGGAATGTATTGATGTAAAGGATGAATATGTTGAAATACTTGTTGATATGCAAAGAAAGTGAATTGCTGTTGAGAATTGAAAGGTTGAGGAATGTATTGATGTAAAGGATGAATATGTTGAAATACTTGTTGATATGCCTAGCTAGATATTTAGAAGTCCTTAAATTCTTTCTGCCCTACTTTTCATATAATTCAACTTAACCCTTTTCACACCCTTTGCATTGGCTGTTTTGATCTTAAGTAGGGTTGTGGTAAGAAGTTGATGAATTCTCAGTTGATAGTGTGCCTATCATGTGATCAATATTTGCTTGTTCATAAATTTTAAGCCTCCATGTTTTGAGAGTATATCTTTCTTAACTCCATAAGAGAAAACTGCACTAAACACTTTGAAACCCGTGAGGTATGGGGCTAAACCTTCAGCTTGAGACATGCTTATTGTTGCATGTGTTAGGGTTGGCGGTAAGATGGTTATGGCTTGACACATACTCACACATTTGGTAAGTGTTTTTGATATCTTGATGATCATGGCATTTGTTAAATTCTTGTGGTGTTGAGTGTGAAAAGAAGTTAAAACTTAATAGTTTCACTTGTGTCAAAATCTAATAATTTATTTGCTTATTCTGCATTGAATTGCAAGAGACTAGCAATAAGCAAGTTGGGGGTGTGATAAGAGTGTAAAATATAATATTTTCCCATCTTAACTATTGCATTCGTGTGATTATTTGATACCAAAATGCACTCATTATACTTTTACTTTGATTCATGTTGCATTTTGGTAGAAAATGTAAAATTTAGAAGAAAAGAGCGAGAAAGGACCAAAATGGAAGAAAGTGAAAGTTCAGGCAATCCTCTGCTCTACCAACTAAGCTATCCCGACCATTCCCAATGTAACATCCCATCCTCATCTCTTGACTTTACTGATTTTTGAGTAGATATAGGATTTAAACTATATAAGAAGAGTTGCATTTATTAAACACGTGTGTTGTGCATATAGCTATAATATCTAACTTTTCTTTTTTTGCCGTTCTATTTGGAATAGTTGGGGTCGTGCTCTATCAAAACAAAATTTCTATTCAATGCAAAAATGGAAGTATGATAATTTTTTGATAATTCCCCATCGACAACAAACAAGAGGTCCAAGGCAATAAATTATGAAAAATACGATAGCTGCCGAATCTTCAACTGGTACATGGACAACCTTGTGGACCGATGAACTTACCAGCCAACTTGCAAACAATCTAGAAATGAGACGAGCAATGGAATGATGATTTGAGAAAGCTAGGAGTTCATTGGGTGCAATTAGAAGTCAAAAGAAGTTAAATATGACCATAATATTTTCACAAATCAAATTACAACCGCATAAGGATTTTTCAGATTTTCAGCTAAAGATTAAGATCAATTTTGACCCAGTAAACATCCAAATTTGGAAAGATCTATTTAGCAAAATTTTAGCACTTTGTGTTAGCTTTCCAATGCACTTTGAATTTCCTTAATCGAATATCAAGAGAGAAAGTTATGGTCAAAATATTGAAAGTAGTCACATAGAATATTCTAACAAAAAATTTAGTTTCCTTATTCGATTGAACCTCTTTTGGAAACAACTTAGCACATGGTTTTAAGCCCTAGATTGGACAGAACATTTTCTCTCATATTGGGCTAAAAAATTCGATCGAGAACTAAATTCCTAGGTGAAGCTACGAAGGAATTCATTGGATTTTGTGACTTCACATCATTTATAATGTAAATTGGTATTTTTATTGTCAAATACTTCTAGATCTAGACTTTCTTTTATGAATTTACTCTGGAATTAATTTGACTTTACTAGATTCTTCATAGATTCAATCACGTTTTTTTCTATTGTGGAATTGAACTAATTGTTGAATTTCAATTTCAATCAACTTTATTGGTGGATTATTTACTGCCTTATATATTGTGTATGTGGTCAATTCTTAATCTGAGTCCAATAAACATGTGCGTGAATGGTTTATAAAAGTATAGATCCTAAGATTACAATTGAAATTTGATTGATCTTCATTGTTAAATCTTCCATTAGAAAGTTGGAATGAAAACCTCTAATTGAGCAAAAGGCCATGAATTATTGATGTTGATGATCCAATCCAATTGAAGGAATTCAAATGTTTCACTAATCTCACATATTAATAATTAAATCTCATTCCAATTGACAAATTATTTTCACATAATTCACGATATCCTAGTTCGATAAATCCTTTAAACAATTCGTTCATCTCCTTGTGGAATCGACACCCCAAAACTGTGCTACAACTATAGCGTTATTTTTTGGGCATAATCACTCTCTCAATACTCAATTGTGATCATTCCATTTATTAAGAGAGAAGTTTTTCACTTGTAATATCTCATTCTCTTATTTTCGATTGTAGGTCGTGTTGAGGTCCCAGAGAGCTCAACGTTATAAAATGATCGGTGCTCCTTGATTGTAAGTCACCGAAAGCTTTGTAGAAGGTTGGATTGCACCATAAGTCAATCATATTTAGTGAAAAAGGCCTTACTCGTAACAGTGAGCTTGGTGATGGGGACGTAGATCATAATTGGATCGAACCTCCACAACACATCGTTTGCATTTTCTATCCCTTTCTCTTGTTATTTTTCAAAGTTATCTTGTTTGCTTTTTATCTTATTTGCAAATTGTTTATATTAGCACTTATTTTTTAAAAAGATTTAAATAACCAATTCACCCTTCTCTTGGTTAGTCGTTCTTGGACTTTCATATTAGCATGGAGATTTGGCCATCGCCTCAATTCTTTTGGTATTTATTTGACTTCCTCTCCCATCACCTATATTGGTCATTTGGAGTAATATATCGGTGGGATCTTACAAAATCAACATTGACGGAGGCTACACAGATAGTTTTGCTAGGTTGGGAATGATAAGCGAAGGATGGTTAGGGCCTTCATTTAAGTGCCTGATCGGTGGTCCGTCAAGTACTATTTGATAAGGTCTATCAAACATTGTGCTAATTGTAAAGGAACATCATTAGTGTGTGTTCTTGCGTAAACAATTTTTAGAATAGAGACAATTTTCCAAATTTGGCCTACAAGCGATGGATTCAATGGAGAAAAAGTTTTGGGAACGATGTATGTGATAGATATGAACTGTAGTGATAGGGCCTATTTATATGCCCATTTGTTTCATTGGGTGCACTGAGTATTACGTGGAAAATCACACTAATGGCATCTCTTGTTGGTACATACGTAGTGCCTGTCTAGTTGAGAAACTAAAGACTAGATATACTGTGGAAATTGCTGCAAAGATAGTAGTATGTACAAAATAGAGGTAATCTAGGCTTGTAAGCAACGGGCATGATGGGAAAAAGATGTCCATCAAAGAGCAGTACTACAAATGCAAAGAAACTCTCTTACCTATCTATGTGTTGGAAAATGCAATGGAAGGGTTTCATACAAGAGTACAGAGCACGATTAGCTATGAGGGTTGGCAAAATCGGACATAAGAGTGAATCAGGGATCTTGGTGAACTCCCTCTTCCCATAATGGTAATTGTCGTGAATTATACTATTGAATGTGCACTAATGATGATATCACATATATGTAGTGTCATTGTATCCTATCCATAGCACTATGTGTTGGCTAGTGCCGAGCTTGATGGCCATGTAAGGGGAAGGCTGACTTGGTGGCCTTGCGCTAAGGTACCAGAATGCATGGGCATCGTAAGGGTGGTCCCTAATTCATGTTGGTATTATAGATGTACCCTACCTAAAGTATTGTGTCTTGGCTTGTGTTGAGCTTGCTGGGCATTTGATGTACAAGGACTTGCATTAAGGCCCTAGAACACTTAAGTGTCACACAAGTGATCCATATCAAGATTTAAATATAGAAAAATATAAAATAAAGATGGACCAAACGAACCATGCCTATGTTTGTGCAAGTGCACGTTAGGCCAAATGACTAGGAGTGCCATGGCCACTGACACTGGTACAAAATGAAAAAAAAAAAAGACTCTTGTAGCCTAGAATTTCAAAAAATATACACTTTGGATTAGTCAGCATTGCCATTTTATTATCAATTCCTTCCTCTCAAACTGCTTAATATTCATCCCTTGCAATTTCCGTTTCAATATCAACCAATGAAGGCTCCAAAATCAACTGAGGTTAATATTATGAGTTAAACTGATGAAGGAGTCTAAGGTGACTAGACTGAAAAGGACAAAGAAGAAATTGCAAAATTCCAATATTTTTCAAGATTTAGGCTTTTATCCAAATTGTTAACTTATTATGTGGAATAACTCAATCTCTTTATAACTCATTATATATCTTGTATTTGGTCGATGTAAGATGTTTGTATTTTTCCAACAATCTCCTATACACATCATCTAGTCTACTCAATCGCCCCTCGGGGCATAGTCCAGTAGTGCAAAGAACAGGAGTGAGGTTATCTCATGTCTTGCTGGCAGCCGCAGTGTGGGGGTTCGATTCCCGAGACATGAAATTTGACTCTTTGTAGGCGCAGTGTACATGCAGCTCTTATTCCCTGACTTGTTGGGGCACATCCCACGATTCACCTCCCTCACAAAACTCTAGGGGCGGGGCTGTGAGGGCTCTCGAGGTTGGGGTTCAACCTTTTATTTTTTATTTTTTTAAGAATTAACTTATGCCCTTGTTTGATCCTCTTTTTTTCAAAACTTATTTTCGAAAATACATTCTTCCATAAAAGAATTTTATATGCAAACTTAAAACTTTTTTCTCTTTTTTAACCACATATTCCTCATAAAATCACTATTTCAAAACACATTTTTCCCAAAAATTAGATCTCAAACAAGGACTATATGTCCATCTTCAAATCATGAAGGAATCCACACCATCAACTCTTCCAAAGTGTGAGACATCGTAACCTTACCTATGCACGACGACCTCGATGCCATCTTACGTGCTCATGACTACTTTGAGAGATAAACATTGATTTTATTGGTCATAGCAATCAAAATCATGATAGACAACTTTCTCTTTAGCTACGGTTGAAATTTTATATCGTGCTTACATATGACTAATTTTGGATTCTCATTGTTATACCACTGGTACAAAATTGAAATTTTCTTTCTAAATTTATCTTATTATTCATTCTAACTATTTAGATAAGCATTAAATAAAATTAAGAACCCTTTGAACATTAGGTTTGTGATATTTAAAATTTCTCCCTTTTCAATTAAACTTCCGCGGAGCCTGATTTCTATACATACTGGATATAAAATGAAATATATTGTATAAAATATCAAAAAATTAGGTTACACACCCAATAAAAAAAAACACACACACACACACACACCATTAGAATCAAGTATAATAGCACTTGATTAAGATAAATAAACATCGAAGCATAAATCCAACCCAAATAAAATTTTCAATCAAATACATATTAGAGTGGAATAAGGTGTCAAGTTGGAAACTACACAATTTATGTTTTTTATTCTTTAATTTTTAGACATTCTCTATCCACTTTATTAACACTCACCACTCATCGTGTGTGTAAATGGTAAGTACTAGACATGGTAGAGTAAAAATTACTCTTCAGAAAATAATAAAAGTGGTAATTACACAATATCCTATGATTAAAACCACGAGTTCCTATATATCACAACCCTAATCAATTTCTCATTTTCTCCAGCCGTCTTGCTCCTCCTCTCTCTATACCCGACCTTCACCTCCGGCGGTCTCGTCCTCGCCTCCCGCCGTCGAGCCCACCCTGTCACCCACCTTCGATTCTCTCTCGCCGCCGTCGGGCACAGCATCTGTGGTAATGAGTGGCGTGCCGGAGTGCGGCTATTGCGGGCGGCATTTGAGGTGCTGAGGTGGTGGCGATCTGGTGTACCAACGAGCGCCGCGACAGGTGCATAAACAGTGGACGATACATTGTGCAAATCGTGGCGAAGGTGGCATGGTGTGTGTTCAGCTGGATGGTGTTGGTGTTCTGTGGTGATGTGGATCTGTGGTGTTGGGGTGTGGCGGCGACTGTGGTGGCAATGACTTGGAGAAATTTGTTAGATCAAGTGTGGCGATACTCAGACCAGCCGAGGTTTCTCCGATTTCTGCATTATTTGAGTGCCTTATGTGATGGATTTGATAGTGGCACCATGGATGTGGTGTTCTGTTAGATCAGTTGGTGGATCCGGAGATGGCAATGGTAGTTGTGGTGGTGTTTTTGGGTTGATTTGTTTGAGGTGGGAGTGTTGTTGTCGATGATGGTGTGGGTGGTTGCTGTGATGGTGGTTTTGCATCCCGCTGAGATGAATGTGGTCGTGGCAGGTGTTGATTGGGGGTCGACGGGATGGGACGGGGTATATTTGTGACCAATTTTTTGGTTATTTGTTACCAATAAATTGGTTTGTGACTTGTAATTTATTAATTTGTGACCATAAAATTAATTGTGACCAATTATTTTGATATAATTTGTGACTGACAAATGAATTGTGACTAATTAAAATTTTGATTTTGTGACTAACCAATGAATTGTGACCTAAGAAATTTTTGATTTGTGGCCGACAAATTAGATGTGACCAATAATAATTTTGATTTCGTGACCTATAAAATTTTTGATTCGTGATCGAAAAATAATATGTGACCTATAAAATTTGTGTTTGTGACTTATAATTTATTGAGTTGTAACCGAAAAATTAATCTGTGACCTATAAAATTTTTGATTCGTGATCGAAAAATAATATGTGACCTATAAAATTTGTGTTTGTGACTTATAATTTATTGAGTTGTGACCGAAAAATTAATCTGTGACCTATAAAATTTTTGATTCGTGATCGAAAAATAATATGTGACCTATAAAATTTGTGTTTGTGACTTATAATTTATTGAGTTGTGACCGAAAAATTAATCTGTGACCTATAAAATTTTTGATTCGTGATCGAAAAATAATATGTGACCTATAAAATTTGTGTTTGTGACTTATAATTTATTGAGTTGTGACCGAAAAATTAATCTGTGACCAATAAATTTTTTGATTCGTGATCGAAAAATAATATGTGACTTATAAAATTTTTAATTAGTGACCGAAAAATAGGTTTTGACCAATAATATGATAAGTCGTGACTAAAAATTAATCCGTGACTAATTATTTTTGGATTTGTGACCAATAAACAAACTGTGACTTACAAAATTTTTGAAATATGATCGTAAAAAAATTTGTGACATAAAATTTTTGATTTATGACCAAAAAATAATAAGTGACTAATTATATTGTTAATTTGTGACCAAATTGTATAGATCTGTGACCTAAATATATTTAATTAATAAAATAATTAATTAACTAATTACATTATAAATATTTTTTAATAAAAATCTGATTTTAGAAATTTGAAACTTGTTTTCTTGTTTTGGAAATGTGTCATAATTAATTTTTTAGTTATGAAATTTTCCCATAATAAAATTCATGTGGGCCAGCTTATTCAAGTCTATAGTTAAATATGTGGGGCTTTCTAGCCCACCACAAAGGAAGCCCATTTTTCAACCAGATCTGACTGCACGTCTTCTCCAACATGTAACTGGGCCCAACCCGGTTGTGGGCCCGAGCCTTTATACAAATTACACGCAAGAGTCTGTTCGAGCCCCCAACTTTTTCTCAACATGCATTTTTGAATAGTATTTTGATGGAAAAAAGTGTACTTAAAAAAAATAAAGAAAATTAAGTTTGCATGTAATATTATCTTATTGAAGAATGTATGATTAAAAATAATAGAGAAAATGCATTTTGAAAATAATGGGGACCAAACAACAGCTTGATAGCGTTGCTCTTTGCAGTCTATTAATTTTCTCTAAGAAAAGTCAAATTTATCCTAGAGAAAAGGAACTCTTCAGTTTTTGTTTCACATAAATTGCATATATTTGATTAAATAGTACTGGATATATCAAGATTGAATAAAACCTGATGTTAAAATTGGTGGTTCCATTATATTAAGCCACTATTTGGCTTAGATAAGAATTTTTTTTTGATAAAAATTAATAAATATATAATTGAAAAGTTGATAAAAATTATGAATCCCATAAAATTTATAACTTAAAATAAATTTGAAAAAAAATAATTTTGAAAAATTGGGACAAAGGGACTAAGTATAATCCCCATGTTGGTAAGGACATAAAAGAGAGATTTCTTGCGAGTCTAAATAAAAAAAGACTGACTTTTATCATTAGAATTTGCAATATTGAGCTCCTCTTATTAATGAAGACAATCAAAAGCCAAATTTCTCTCAATCTCTCCCTCTCTCTTTCAAATATCCGTTGTATGTTAGAATTTAGACACGACTCTTTTTAAATATTTGTGTTGTGTTAAAACTTGGGTGTAACTTGAATCTTTGTTAAATATAATTGAGAGTTCTAATTAAAGCGCATATTAAGAAGAATTCTATTTGAAATGTTACTGTGAAATCCTATTCAAGTTTGTTTTGAGAATTCTAATTGAAAGCATATTAGAAGTAAAAATTTGCATTGGGCTTAAAGAAGACATTGGGATAAAGAAAATCAAGATTTAGGAGTTAAGGACCCAAGGGGCCAAGGAGATTTTAGCCCACTGGCACCTCGATTTAGCCTTTTGCATGATTTTTCTTCCATACTCTTGAATTCTACTTCAAATACAACTCTATCATAAGGGTTTGGACATTTCCTATTTGTTCTTTATATATAATTGGCTTTTCATTATGATTTAGTAAGAAGTTAGAAACATTATAAACATACAATCTTTGTATTTTTTCTCCATATTATAATACAATCTCCATTATCTACAAAATTATATTATTCTTGTGTTATTATGATCAATTTCTTCATATTATGACATAATCTCTTATTTTCTCCAACAAAGTGAGATCAAATTAATTCGGTATTATCTCTGCTTTTGACAACATGAGGGATGACTTATTATATTAAAATAGCTCTAAGTAGGTTTGGTATTCTTAAAAGAGTGTTAGGCTCAACACCAAGGATTGTGATTCCGCTTTAGCAATGGTTTAGACTTTAGAGAGTGTTAAGAGCATGAAAAGTGAAAATTTTAAAGGATATTTCATATTAATTTATTAGATAATAGTAGAAAAATAAGAAGTGAAAATCTAAAAACTGACAAAAGTTGTGGGTTCCATAAAATAAATTGTGAAAATGAATTTATAAAAAAGAAAAGAAGAAGAAGTGTTTTATGAAGTAGGGGCCAAATAGGGACTTTTTATCTCCCATTCTTAATGGCTTGAAAATGAATCATTTAAGATTGGAAATTGTCTAGCGTAATGACACCGTCTAGAAACGAAGACTATTAAATTTCTTTGAACATTAGAGCGTTAAAGGTTGAATATTGGTATCTTTCTTTTTCTTTTATTATTCTTGAAATATTAAATGGTAAATGCATCAAGGCATCTGCATAAAAAAAATTCAAAATCAAGAATCCCATCAACTTGAAAGATGTTGATGCTCAATTATTTTCCAAGTGGGCTCACCTATATCAACTTTTCTTTACATCACAACCACCTTCGTTTGTCACACTTTCACATTTTGGTCTCAAGTCTATAAGCCTATTGGGAAGTAAGTATTTTCTTAGTTAAAAATTACAAAAATACAAAATATAATATCATGGTTTGTTGGAACCCATGATGTATGTCGTACTAAAAATGGCGTTTTGAGCAATTATGGGATCTTCCCATTGTGAACGGAACTAAAATGACTAGTTGAAAAAAGAAACAGCAAGCATACTCTTTACACTTTAACACCTCTCAAATTTTTTGAGAGAAAAAACAAACATAGAAAACCTCATTATACATCTTCTTTCAATCAATAATCCTCTTCAAAAAGTAAGGGAAGACTTCTCTTTCCAATAAGTTACTCGTGCTATGGAAAGAGTATTCACGAACACAGGTCTTTCCCCAACTCTATCATGCCAAGATCTACGGCACTGGGACAGCTAGTTGAAGACACCATCTTATAGCTGGGGGGGGGGGGGGGGGGGGGGGGAGGAGATATATAAGAGGGATATATCTCCTGAGGAAAATCACTACTAAAATATCATGGGCTTATATCTTCGTGCAATCTTCTTTCTATTAGTATCTCTTATTTATTTCAATGACTGTCTTTATTTTTTATAGCGAGATACTCTTAAATTAACTCATTGATCTAAGAAACTTTGTTATTTGCACTTTTATTATGCTATCTTCTCCTTACTCTTAAGCTTAATCAATCATTCTAAGTTCCTATTTGATCCCCATTACCTGAAAATGAAAATGGGGGAATAGTATTTTTTAAAAAAACGAGTGGCTAAAAAAGAAGGAAAAGTTTTCGATTTACGTGTAATATTATTTTATGAAAAATTGTGTGGTTGAAAATAGGAGAGAGAAAAAATATAATGTAATATAATTTAATTTAATGGGGATCAAACAAGGGCTAAGAATGTTTGATTGAATAGAGCAAAATAGATTCCAAATCAAGTCAAAAAGTGGAATAAACAATAAAAATGCATAAAAAGGTGTATTGGAAACAGCCCAATTAAGCATGCCATTCAACACGAGTAAATGAAATTTTTATTTTTATTTTCTCTCCATCACATCATCACCAAGAAATTTACTCAAGTTTTTTCATTGTTTTATTTTCCAATTTCTTCAAGATTTGGACATATCATCACACTTTTTTCATCCAAGGATGTATGAAAAGATGTAGACATGGGTGAACTTAGGACATTCACATATCTATTTCTCTTATGGACCCATGCTTTAGATATCACATATCTAATTCGACTGATTTGTTGTAATTGTATTTTAAAAGAATTGAGTTTGATTGTAACAATGGAATTTGGGTGGAAAGAAAAAGGAATTTTAAAGAATTGAATTTCCTAGGACTTGTTTTCGTAGGAATTGTCAATTAAATATATTTGATTTGTATAATTTTCTACTTGAAAAATGTTGAAATTTTGAATTTTTTAGTATACGTTTGGCTATATTTTTATGAAAATTGTCAATTAAAGGAATATAATTTTTTACAATTGTGGATAAAATTTGTTCCCATTATTGAAAATAAAAAAAAGGTCTAAAAAAATAAAATAGAAAATAAAGCTGGAAAACCAATTCTCACCGGTGAAAATTGGTTTTCCACCAATTCACGAAAAATGCACATTTGTGGAGGAAATGGAATTCCCTATAAAATGTTGCAATCAAACAAGCCATTTTGGTGGAAAACCATTTTCCATGAAAAATGTGGTCAATCAAACATGTCCTAATAGTAATTGTAAGAGAAAAAAAGTTTTCGCGCAGTTCGAATTGATCCATCCATTTTCACGTCATCAAATGCGTTTAATTTCTTAAGTTATTATTAGCCCACTATCAAAAATAATGTCTTATGTTTATGTTTGGCAGCGATTAAAATTAAAATTTTAATTTAAATTAAAGTCAATAATCAATTTTAAGTAAATATTTTACAAGTTTCACAATTTTTCAATTATACATTTAGCTACTGTTTGTTTCTCATTTTTGAAAAAATGAGAATGAAAAATATAGTCTTTATGAGCCCTGTATAAGAGATAGAAATTCAAATTTGATGGCTTAATGTGATGGATAACGATCATATTTTTTATTTTAATGAGAAAAGAATGAGAGCTAAACATGGACTTATTAACTTTTATCAAAATTTAAAAAAATAAAAAATAAATCTGACTTTAATACCAAACAGGGCCCGCAAAGAAAGCAAAAATTTTCCATTCCCCGTGAAGTAACACGGTAACCCCACTCCACGCCATCCCGTTATAAAATGTCATTTCTATAATTCTATCCTTCCAATCCCTCGAAAATCTCCTCAGACGACTGCTGCGAGGTGGTCGGTCTATTCCCACCTTCCTCTCACTTTCTCTCTCTAATTATTTTCGTCCTTATTTCTTTTGCACCAAGCAAACAGATATAATCGAGTCAGACCCAGAAAAATATATTTATACTAATCAATAAATTATTTAAATAAATACTTCATAAATTATTCATGAACTCACAACCATCGCCTTTAGTCTCTGCCGCTCTGTAATCAATTATTCAGTTCATTCATATCCCAAGAATAAAACTTCCAGGAGACAGAATCAAGATCAAGCCGTGAAGAGATTTTTGTTTATAAGGTAAAATATTTTTTTTAATTTTTTATTATGTCCTTTTTTTTTTTTTTTAAAAATTTTCCGTTGGTGTTAGATGTTAAGTTATTGCACAGATCGGGGTTTATTTTCATATTTTCTCACGTATTTTGGATGTAAAGTTCTATTCTTTAACGCACAATGTTTATATATATATATATATATTCTAGAAGTATGTGCTCGGCGTACTTGTTTATGCATTTTAGAAATCGAATTATTTAGTTATTTCAGGAATTTGTAAATCCAGGATGGTTGACTTTCTGTAAATGCTTGTTGGAGATCACTTATGATTTTTTGACTGATATTTTGCTGTGAATATGTGGGGTTTTTAATTGTTGTAGGCATCATCATCATCATGATTATTATTATTATTATTATTATTATTATTATTTATTTATTTATTCATTCATTTTTTTACATAAAGAGTTTTATTTATTTTTTTACATAAAGAGTTTTGTTTCTTTATGGTTGAAATGAGCAGCTGTCTGTAATTTTTTCTGCTAAAATATCTGGATTTGTGAGTTATATAATGTTTTACAAACTAGATTTCAGACAGATTTCACATATTATAAACTAGTCTGCATCCGTGTGTGAGTGAGCGAGATATCAGATGTTTATGGTCCTCTTGAAAGAAGAATAAGGAGATGGACTTTACTCGATGGTCAAGTTCCTTTTCTCGTTTTGATATGAGTGTCAATTCTGCTGAATTTGAGTATTTTGAATTTGAGCTACTATCCGGGGTGGAAAATTCCTACTGGGTAAGCAAACATGATCTGGATTTTGTTTCTTTATGTTGCCGGATATGTGACCTGTGTTATTCCAACAGTGGAAGCATTTTATGTCTATGTTTACAAGTTTCATTGCTGTATGTTTATCTCTTCGATTGTTTAGCTAATTAATTGTGATTGTTTATCTAATTAATTGTGATTGTTTATCTAATTAATTGTTTTATCTATAGTTTCGGTACTGACAATATTTTACCTTTTAGAGGATTGTTAATGCATTGGTGCTGTTAGCGGTTAGTTAGTTCGTAGTCACACAGAAAGGGTTAGTTCCTAATCGCAGAGAAAGGGAAATAATTAGTCGAGTTTACATCACTGTCATGGCGCAGAGGAGCTTGTACAGATGTGGCCACTCATTGGAGCATGTGGTAAGCAACGCTGCAAGTTATTTGACATGTAGTCACTTTTATACTAAAGTTATCATACAGGTTTTACTAACATAATCACTTAGACCTACTGGATCTATATTCTATAAAGCTACCGATGTTTACTTCTTTATCGTTTCATTAAATTTCTTAGGCCAATGGTTTAATTAGGTTTTTTTCGCATGTGCCAATTGTGAGTGTCAACTTTCCCTCTTTTCCTTTTGGCAAAAAACCGTAGTTGGAATCTTTTATTTGTTATTTTCTCTATCATTTTGTTTCTCTCTATCTAGCATTGTTAGTTGACACCATGTGCATGGCTGACAACAGTTTGGAAGATATGCATAGAAGGCCCAATTGATATGTTATGATGCTTTATGGATGCCTTATAAAAACTGATTTTGTTATTTTAATTTTTTCCTGACAGGATTCGCAGTTTTCTCTCTATGGAAGTGTTTCCCCACGATATTTTCTTGAGTGTTTATACTTTATGCCATCAGTTATCCTTTTGAAGCCGAGTTTGTAAATAGAATTTGTTCTTGTAGATAATGGAATCAAAATCAGTTAATGTAGTATTAGATGATGGTCGTGAGATTGTTGTTGACTTGAAAAACTTGGCACATAGGATTGGATCTAGTTGCAAGTTGTTGTCAGTGCAGTCCAACCATAACTCAATTGTTAGCAAGCTTGGCAAGAGGAAAAGAACGGATGAATGCCAAACAAAGTGTGACTGTCACTTGCAGAAATCTCTGCTCAAAAATTACTCAAACTTTATGAAAAGTGGACCGCCAAAACGCTTACTCTTTTATCAGAATAGTGAGTGGAATAATTTTACTCAGGATGTTATTGATGCTGTAAAAGAAGATTTTCTGACAAAGAAGGCTGCAATTGAGGTACATCTTAGCGATTCTCGTATAATTCTAGATGTCCTACGTATGGTTAAAGTAGATTTAGCAACAGGTTTACAAAAGCCTATTGCATGGATTGATGAAGCCGACAGATGTTTCTTTCCAGAGATATATTCTGCCGATGTTGATATGCATGATACCTGTTTAACCGAGTCTAAAAGAGATGAAGAATTTGTTGATGACAACCAAAATGGAGCTTTTGAAATAAATTTGCACCTTGAGATAGGAGTAAATGGAGTGAATAATTGTAATACCGAGGAATGTGTGGAAGAATCAAATTTCAGTGCAAAGAAGTTGAAAATTAACCAAGAACATCTTCAAAATTACTCTGAATTTTCTGGTGACTACAAAGATAAACAAAGATCTGATGCAAAAAGAGGACAGGGTTATGTCGAAAACAAACAGACTGGAGAAGAAATTTCTTCGAGGTTCAACTCTGCATTTAAAGCTGTGGATTCAGATGCTGTAAGAAGCATGTTTCTCATGGGAATGAGTCCACTTGGAAAAGTGGAAATAGTTGAAATTAGCAATTGCTTTAATAACATGTTGCAAACCCGTTTGGAACTGTTCAAGAAGCAGGTTGAAATCACACAAATGTATCGTGGGGACGCAAATGTTCAATATGCTTGGCTTGCTTCTTCCAAACATACAGTTCCTAGCATTATGATGTATGGTTTTGGGCATGGAGGACCTGAATTTAAGACCAAATATGGACATGGAGCTCACCTCACTGCTGTAAATAGTGCCTATGCCAGGTTTGAATGAAGTACTTATATTTTGCATAATCTTCAGGCAAAGATGTATACTTATATATATGGTACATACAAACTTAATAATTGGATAATTATATTTTTTCTGGTTGCTATTGATAATAATTAGATGTTTATTCATATTACATTAAACTATCAACAAGTCACGGAGTAAAAGCCCCTCGTGTGTGTGTGTGTGTGTATGGTACATACAAACTTAATAATTGGATAATTATATTTTTTCTGGTTGCTATTGATAATAATTAGATGTTTATTCATATTACATTAAACTATCAACAAGTCACGGAGTAAAAGCCCCTCGTGTGTGTGTGTGTGTGTATGGTACATACAAACTTAATAATTGGATAATTATATTTTTTCTGGTTGCTATTGATAATAATTAGATGTTTATTCATATTACATTAAACTATCAACAAGTCACGGAGTAAAAGCCCCTCGTGTGTGTGTGTGTGTGTGTGTGTGTGTGTGTACACTCACACACACACACATATATGTTAGTGATGCAATGCTAGCTTTTCTCTGACAAAGCTCTACATGATAGTAGGGGGAATAAATCTTTCTCTGTTGTTCATATTTGCTATTAGTTTTCTTTCTTAGAAGTATTCATCTTTTGTTTGTATCAGTGCAAGTTATTGTGATATTGATGAAAATGGGGTGCAACATATGCTGCTTTGTCGCGTCATATTAGGAAACATGGAACCCTTGCATCCCGAATCTCAACAGTGGCATCCTAGTGATGAAATCTATGACAACGGTGTTGACGATTTGAAGAATCCAAGTCATTATATTGTTTGGAATATGAACTTGAACACACACATCTATCCAGAATATGTTGTTAGCTTCAGAGTATCTCCTGGGCTTGAAGGTATTTCTTGTGTGCACTATGTTTGCTTTCTTCATATCAATATCCAAGTACAAGTACCTATTTTATAAGTATATTGTCTTATTTTCCCTGTATGGAGTTTGTCATTCAGTGTGAAGTTTTGACATGTTTCTCTTGGTCTTATTGATGTGGATATAGGAGAAACAATTGTTATTGAGCCCTTTTTACATAAATATAATGTTGATTTGTGACTCTAGTCAATTTATTTGCCAATGTTTTATCAGCTAATGAGGGAGATGACAGGTTTTGTTAAGTCACTTGACAGTTTGTTAGGTCGAATTTCTTTCAAATGTCATACTACGAGTTTGGAAATGGACATTGCATGTGTCTTTTTGACGTAATATATTTTTCCAAGAAAGGAATTTGATACATCTATGAGGGTTCAAATTTGTGTTCCGTTTGGCCTCTTTGCTGTGCTGTCACTGCGCGTAAAAGAATGCAGTTACATATGACTCAGATTTTGGTGATTACGTAAATCCCCATCATGGGGGAGCCAAAATTGTTCAAAAGAACAACTTAATTGTGGTACGATTATAAAACTGTAGAGTTAGTTTTATAGGATTGATAAATTGAAGTAAACTACTGCATTTTCCCACCCCCATCCCGTGTGGCTTTCCACTGGGAATAAAAGGAAACAGCCATCTGTGTCCCTACATCTTGAGCAAACTACTTAAAATTCTAAGGATAATTAGCTTATGTTTCCCCTGTGCCTTTCGTTTGCTATTAATTTTTCTTTTTTTCTTTTTTTACTGCTTTGGTAGGAAACAATGTTTGTCTTACACCTGTGGTGCCGTCAAAACATTTGGAACCTGGACAATAGTTCAGACACTTGTCCAGGGTCTTACAGTGATTGAGAAGTTTGAATAAGCTATTTTTGGATAATTATTGACCTTAAAAATAAATATAAATATTTTATGCTATGCATGGTTCTAAAGTGAAAAGGTTTAATTATTCTGGACCCACTCCTAGTGCCTATACGAAGTTATGTGATCTTTCACGTCTGGGCATGGATAGTGGCAAGATTACTGTTCTTCTATTAAGAGTTGATGAATTTGTTTGAATAATACATGAGCATACATACTATCTTTTTATGTAAATTGGTTGATTTACCTGCTCGCTGACTGTATATTAAAGAATTCTGTGTACTCAAGGATGAACTTTCTCCATGTTTCTGCAGGGTGTTCTGTTGCGGAAGGGAGCAGGCTTGATGTGTCTGGAATCACTAGTCAGGGAGCACAGTGCCAGTTACAGCTTGATTCGCCTCCAGATGAATGGGTAATGCTCTACTTTTCCAAATGACTTTTGGATACTGATTTTGTCTAGTGAACAGTTACCTTCAATGGGAAGGTTTCAATCGATACAATACCAAGTCAGGTGGTCCAATTCAAGCATATGAAGACATGCATCACTGACACAAAAGCTTCTGTGCATTTGCGTCATGTTCCTTGATCAAAAACTAATGTTCTTTGATTAATTGTGGGGACCTATGATACTTGTCTTGGCATGTATTTTTAAGAAAAATAGCATATGGTATACCTGGGGAAAAAGAAGGCATACCATGAAATCCACTCTTGTTCCTAATAACATATGCAAAATTATGGCCATGGCAATAAGTGGAGGAAGTATGTTTTCTTCATAATAGTCTGCTTGGGTTTTGCCGGTTCGGATCTAGTGTCATCACTATTTCCGTAATAGAAATTTGTTCTCCTCCTGCAATGCAAGTTTCTTCAAATTCATGGATCTTCTTCACAAATGCGATGTGGGTTGGCAGTTAGAGGATTTGTTTTTGTGATGAAAGTTAAATTGATTCTTGGTTTGTTGCTGCTTCATTGCATATATCATGCACGCCCCTATTTGGTTTAGCTAAAATTGATAAAAATCTAAGTCAAAGTCAACTAATTTTAATCACACATTTAATGTGATCGATAACTTTTATCAACTTTTCAACCATACATTTCTTCAACTTTTATCAAAATCTATTAAAAATCTGTTTATTATCTAAACCAAACTGGGGCTCTATAAATTTTCATTGCTAACACTGTCCTCTTAAATTTTGTTTGTTCACTTTCTGAAAAATGGGAGAACGAATTGGAACTTCAAAGTCCAGACTCGACGGATAGTGACAATTTTAGATTTGCTATCTTTATTGACTTTCACAAGCATATTTATTTGAGACTCTCAAATTGGAAAAAGGTTTTGAATGTCAGATTTCTCGGTTTCTTTCTTGCAAGTCATTCTTTCATGCACTTTGTTAATTTGCCAAACTACCCCCACCTTCTCCGTTTTAGTCTAAGTTGGAAATGTTGTATCCCTTGTAAAATTTAGCCCTCAAAGAGAATTAATACGTAATTGTGAATTTTGAACCTGAATAATAAGAGGCTTACTAGCTATTTGATTGGATTTTGCAGTAACGGCCTTATTCTCATATCCTAGTTGCTTTATTGATTAGATAATCATTATTATTTTTTTCATAACAAGCATCAGTGACTTTTTTTCCTACGATAAAAAATGATGATAAATTCACTTATTTTTTAACTTCCTGTTTTCGTAAATAATGTTCAATGTTATTAGGGGAGAAATTGTGACACCCATGAGTTCGTGAACAAATTTGCGCAAGAGGCCCCTAGCATTGGGTTGACTAACTCCAAGGCTCCTAAATCACCTTGGATGCCTTTTGCTAAGTTATTTGAAGCTATTTCGAATAAAGTTTCTCCTGAGGAGATGAAATTGGTGCGTTCTCAATATGCGTTGTTCAGGGTATGTCAAGGAATTTATAACTGCGGCTTCTGTTCCATTTCTCTCTCCTTTGTATTTAACCCTTTTTTTTTTATTTAATCACTCTTTTTGGGCACTATAATAGAGCAAGAAAATCACGCGAGATGAGTTTATTAGAAAGTTGAGATTGATAGTTGGGGATCAGCTGTTGAAGTCAACTATAATTGGTCTCCAATCCAAGGTAAGAATGATCTTATCCTTACTGTTGAAATTACATGTAGTTAAAGGTTCTTCTCCCATATCCACTCCACCCCAGGCTAAATAAAATAAAAATTGAATTGCTTTCCAATATGCAAATTAAAGGGATGCAGCCTCGGATGACGGTCTGTGCATCATTAGACGATTCCATCAATAATGCTTGAAGATCTGGAACCGAACTGGCCGGTTCTAAACGGTTCTGATCCGGTTCCGGGAAAAAATGCCCACTCCTAGCTATTAATATATTTTTGGCAAAGTTTTCATTCTGCAAATCTTAAGCCTTTATTATGCTGTTGTAATGAGAAGGCAGTGTTATATTTGTGAAACCAAAACCGCGCCAGCAATTAGTTAGTCAGATCATTCTTCACTCTTTTTTATTGGATTGCCTTCGTTTTATTGCTAAGATTACTGAGACTTGAGCATTAGTGCTGTGGAAACAAATTCTTAATGTTTCTTTGAGCAATAAAAATTGAGAAATAATGTTGCTGGTTATTTTTGCAGCCACCGACCAACTCGACGTTTTCTTTGAAAGCTCCAAAGCAGGAGCTAGGATTTTGAGAGTGGTTCTACATTATTGCTTTTTGTCTTCTCGTTGATTTTAAGTTCCATGGCTTCAGAATGTATAATGAATGTAAGTTCCTATCGATCTAGTCATAGGATTATCGATCTTATATCTGTTGCAGTTTTCGATTTTCCCTTGCTCCAGCAGTCAAATGTAAGTTTTAAGCGTTGCTTATTTTCATGCATTTACTGGATGTTAGAAACTTCTGTCATGAATTCAAGAGTTTATTCTGTTATATTGGTGTCTACTTCCTTCCTTTCTTTCCCCTGTTCATTTTTTTTTTTTTTTAATGTTAGCAAATTAAAAAATTGTAGAAAACTTAAGATATATTATTTCATAGATCATTTGATGCGAGAAGATTGGTATTATAGAGAATCCCAACCATTTGGGATAAAGAGTTTGAGAAGCCACGAAATGGTAACTTTTCAGATTTTGCTTTCAGTTTATGCACTCATCTTTTACTAAAATATCAATTTTAAAGTAACTCCTTTTATGTTCTAGGTTTATTAGTAATTCAATAATAAACCATGTTTTATTTCATGGTTCTCATTAAAGATAATTTAAATTAATTTCATAGTTTATCTTATTATATGAAAATGAGAAATTGAGAAGTTGAATTGCTGCAGGTTTGCTTCGAAAATATAGATTTTATTTTATATGATTAATTTACTATGAGGACTATGCTTTTATTTTGCAACTTTGTAAATTATCAGATTCAACATGCGTCAATCTTATTGAAGTTTATGTAATTGTAGTGAATGCACTGTACTAGAAAAATATTAAATTTATATAAAAGCAAAAACAAATGTTACATTGCCAGTAATGTTAATAACAGAAAATTTATTACAATCAAAGTCCACTTCAATAATTATATACACGAAGATTATTAAATTATTTTTATTTACCAAATGCTCAAATGTTAATTTTGAAATGTTAGGTGCGAGCTATATCACAAGCGCACGGTGTTAAGTTTTATAATATGATGATGAGCACGGTGTTAAGTTTTATAATATGATGATGAGCTAGGATGTTGAATTCGCAGGGATTGACAATTAAGTCTCCTTTGGCCCCCATTAAATTATTTCATTTTTCTGTTTTCTATTTTTTATTTTCAATCACACAATCTTTCGTAAAATAATATTATACGTAAATTAAAATTTTTTTTAGCTACTCATTTTTCAAAAAAATATCATTCCACCAATTTTAATTTCAAAAAGTGGGTGCCAAATAGGGTCTAAGTTCGTATTAAGTACCTTAATAATTAAATAGTCTTTACTTTATTTGAATGATCAAATTTATGGTATTAATGTAATGTAAATGAATCTAAAGTGAGAGTTAGACTAAATCAACGATTTATGCCTCTTCTAATGTTTATCTCGATATTAAGTTGTGGGTTTTTAACAGATAAAAAATAATCGTAGGTGAAACGGCGCAATGCCTGGGTATGTTGCCTTGTGTGTTTAGTTGGGCAATAAAGCTACTTGTATCAAGTTGGGTTACAAAAGTTGGATTACAAAGTGTGTTGGCAAAATCAAGGCCATTGATTTGAAATGATTTAAAAATCTGTTTTTGAAATGATTGGTGTAGATGTTATTTTGTCAACCAACTTTGTAACCCACCTTTGTAAGTGTAGCATAGCTCAGTTGAGTGGCACCCAGGAGTTAAAGGTGTAACGCCTGGGCACCCAAACTTTGTTCAAATTTTCTGTTTTCCAACATAATGGTGCCTGAGCGCTTGGATGGTAGCGCTCTATATACGTAAACGTTTCAGTTGATAGCCTTTCGAAAAGCCCTCTCAACTAAATACAGTTGTTTTAGGCCGAACAAAGGAAAGTGACTTTGTTTAGGTGCATAGCAAGGAACTTGATCCCACTTCTTCGTCATCAACTAAGATAGTGACTAGCTGGTCATAGATAATGAACTTTGCCTTTTGGTGCAGCGTAGATGGGCTGTACACAATTCTCCTCTTTTCATGCAACTTTGGCTCATTCCTAGTATTCTTTGCCTATTTTCATGTCATCCTCTTCTTGGTTCATGTCAACATCACTCTTTTGTTCATTGTCTTGAACAATTGCACAATTTTCGCCAATTCAGCTAACCTATAATACAACACAAAAATACACATCAAAACATTTAAAAACCCAAAAAACGAAACGGAATATCAAGTTTAGTTAATCTTACTATTAGAGTAAAACACCCTCATCAGAACACTAATTTTAAAACAAAAGTTCACCAAATACTCATCTGGTTCTTTCTCTAGTGTATTTGTAACTAATTCTCTTTAAAGTATAATGATTGAAATTTTTTCTCAATGCATAAAATTATTTGCCAACATATAGGATCAAATAGAGCCATCGGTCATTAGATATTAATGTTTATGACAACATAAAATTTTAACCCGCTTTTTGTGCATTTTATCATACAATTCAGTAGTCCATTTTAATATACCAGGATATATATATACTGTTTGTACGATGCCTAAGGTTTCTGGGCCAGCCTCATAAGTCATACCTACTGTTGGAATATTGTTCAACAACTAATAAAATGTGTATGGAATGAAAATTGAAACCGGAGGCCAAAGATGAGAATGGCCTATGCGGTTGCATAGTGATATGCCTAATGGCCCTGCCGTTAAATAAAGTATACTGTTGCATAGGATTGGCCTCTACGACTGCATAGAACAACATTATGGCTGTTATTATTTGAATTCTGGTGGCTTTTCATTTGTTTTTGGCACCAATTCGTGGAGAATAGTTGAGACCTATATATATATATATGTGGTTAAGGTTCATTATGAAATATATGAAAAGCCAATTTCGGTGATTATAATTTTCATTCAAAAATCAAAGCTCCTTGTAATGTCATATTCATTATTTTCCGTTTTCAAGTTTTGGGATTTCACTTACAGTGCTCGAGTAATTAATCCTTATCAAATCAAGCAAACCATTTGCCGATAATCCCTTAAAGCACCAAATTTAAATCTAAGGGAAGGCAAATATCGTTTGAGGATAACGATCACTTGTTCGGGCCTTCATCTTGATATCTTGTTTCTGGTTTTTATTCTTTGATTCTTCTCCATTTATCTCCTTGCAAAAATATATTTTTCAACAACCTCAAACGATATTTTTCGCAATGGAGAATGAGGGTCCCATTGGCGTGCATCCAGTAGAATTGAACTTACGAATTCGCCAATTATGAGATGGGCGCTTTATATGGATGCTTAGCCATAGACAAAAAAGTTATGCCCCCCGTTTGGCCACCATTATTTGGTATTCTAATTTTTGGAATAGTCCTTTTTTTTTTATTTTTTTAGCTCAATGCAAAGCAATGTATGTGTGGCTTAAGATAATTGACTTAAGGAATAGAAATATACAATGATGCTATATATGATAGAAAATAGAAAGTAATAGGAACAAAAAAAGGGGCTCTTTCCTAAAATTCCCTTATTGTCCACTTACTAACATACCTTCCAACGAATATTTGCTTTATATTGGTCAACCAATCTTGTTATTCAAATCAAAATTGGAATAAGATTTATGTTTACCACGTGCAATTAAATAAAAAACACGAGAAACTATTCTACTTTCAGTTAATTTTATTCAATATGAATTTAGATCAATCAACTAATGATATTTCTATGCATATGCAACAATTTGCCCTAAT
The DNA here is from genome assembly GCF_002742605.1 of Olea europaea var. sylvestris. Lineage (NCBI taxonomy): Eukaryota > Viridiplantae > Streptophyta > Magnoliopsida > Lamiales > Oleaceae > Olea > Olea europaea. Next base: position 241,384 of record NW_019240764.1, on the reverse strand, counting down.
TAATTTGCTCATTCATATTGTATTCGGGTGGAATAATGATAGAGAAAGTGGAAGGGACAAAATAATTTACAAAAAATGGGATTCCTGAAAAATGGATTAATAATTGATTCGAAGATGGGAGTCAAACTAGATATATGTAATTATTGGAATAATTGTTGAAGACTCAAATGATGGATATGCAACCATGATAACTTATATGTTGTTCTATATCTCCATGAATCTAGGAACTTTTGCTTGCATTGTATTATTTGTTCTACATACCGAATCTGATAACATTCGAGATTATGCAGGATTATACATGAAAGTGTTGTAAAAGGTAAGTTTATTAGGGTTTAGACGGGAATGACAATTTTACACTTGCAGCCGTAGAAATTATTACTATTGTATCATTGATTCTGCTATATAAATACATGACTTTGATCTTTAATAAAGTACACACAAGTCTATTGACTTCTCTCTGTTGTCTTCTTTTATCTTCACATTTATAATACGTTATCGGCACGAAAGCTTAATTTTTTCAAAGTATAGTGAAGGTAGTAATTCTTTTAAAGCATAATCATCTATTACGTGAATAAAAACTAATTTGATTACACGTAAAATTTCTTTTACATATACACAGTTAAATATCCTTGTTATGGTATTGCACCCGTCGCCAGTACCCAGCTTCTTAATTCTTTCAAATTCAATGATTCACGCAAATTGGATTCTGTATAGTTGTTGCTACTAATTAAATCCATTATTGCGCCTAATAGGAAATTCTTCGTAATTAGTGGTTACTACTAATTAAATCCAATAAGTCAATTTTTTTACTTATGGATACGTGTTCCTGGGGTAACCTTTGTGCCAAACTTTTGTTTACTTTAATTGACTTTTGCAAGTTAATTAATTTATGAAAATTAGCTATTGCTTCTTCTTCTCTTTCTTTTAGACACTTCATAATAGGTTTTTTAAATTTCACGTCATAATATGTGAACTGGTTACTGCAAAAAAAATAAAAAAAAATCATGTTTATATGGTAATTAAATATTCTTTTCATGTGCATGCTTGGAAGATATTTTTTTCTTTACTTATACATTTTTTTGTGATTAATTCTTGTATTTAAATTCATATAATTTCTATATGGTAATTAAATATTTTAAATGTTCTTATATAAACTTTAACTTAACAATTTATCATGTTGTTGCTTTTGAAATAGCACAACATTATAATTACTATTCCAGAAGTATATTAATTGAAAATCTATTTATTATATATAGTTTGTTGATGCTCTTAGAATAGTACAATATTATAATTAATATTCTTGAATAATATTACTTGCTCCTGAAGAGATTAAATTATATTTTTCAATATTTCAGAAGAATATTGACATATTGCTCTTGAAAAGGTAATAGTAAAATATGTGTTCTTGAAGTAGCACGTGTTTCGAAGAACATATTATTTTAAATTAATGTTTATCCCTAAAGGAAAACATGCAACTTATGTCATGATTAATTATTATATGATGTCTAATCATATTTTTCGACACTAATTATATTTTCTTTTTTACTTTACTGTGTAGTTAATCAAATAACAAATATCACAAAACTTGAGTTTATTTCACTTGACATTTCAAGCAAAAACTATTTATCATGGGTCCTTGATCCTGATATCTATTTTGTCTCAAAAGATTTGGGAGAGACAATAAATGAAGAAAACAAAGAATCGCTATAGGATAGTGCAAAAGAATTTATATTCCTTCGCCATCATCTTCACGATGGGCTGAAAATTGAATATCTCACTGAGAAAGATCCACAGGCTCTTTGGAAAAAAATAATTGAGAGATTTGATCATCAAATAACTTTAGTCCTCCCCGGAGCCCGCTATAAGTAAATGTACCTTCGTTTGCAAGACTTAAAAGCTATTAGTGAGTAAAATTCTGAATTGTTTAGAATATGTTCAAAATTGACATTGTGTGGAGAAAAAATCATTGATAAAGATATGTTGGAGAATATTTTTTCCACCTTTCACTCTTCGAATGTGTTCTTGCAGTAGTAATATTGCGAGCGTGGTTTAAAAAAATACTCAAAACTTATATCTTGCCTGCTTGTTGTTGAACAGAATAATGAACTGCTGATGAAAAATCATGGGTTACGTTCAACTGGTTTTGTACCATTACCTGAAGCAAATGCAATATCAAGATAAGGATGTGGAAGTGGATACGGACATGGATTTGGATGTGGACGCGGATGCGGACGTGCACGTGGAGTAAACTATGGACAAAATAATCAACAATGCAACAATTTCAAAAGGCATAAAACAAATGAAAGTAGTGCATTGAAAAAAGGTATACGAAGAAAGTTGTTTTAGATGTGGAATAAAAGGGCATTAAACACGTACTTATCATACGGCAAAACACCTTGTGGTTCACTACCAAAAATCAATCAAGGGAAAGAAGAAAGTGGAGACAAATTTTACTGACTATAATGGTCCAATTGATGTTACTCATTTGGATGTCTCCGATTTCTTTGCTGATCCAAATGAGAATATTGACCATTTGATTGGGGTTAGTTTGATGGAAGATATAGATTTTTATTTTTATTTTTTATGTTTCTAGTATTTTCCTTTATTTTAGAATTTAGTTTGAAATATTTTTTTACTTTTCACAAAAATTTTGAATTTTATTATGCATCGTTAATTTTAGGGTATTCATTATGTTATCGTTTTGAATTTAAAAATTTAAGTTTTTTTTTAAATATATCTATTTTGTTATATTGATAGATTCATGATGGATTGTCAAGACACCTGCTTGATTGATAGTGCAACAACATATACTATGCTTCAAGACAAAAATTTCTTGGATTTAACATTGAAAGAAAATAATGTCAATACAATATCAGATACATCGAATATCTTTGAAGGCTCCGGAAGAATTTGTATTATTTTACCAAATAATACAAATTTATATATTGACGATGCACTTTGTTCTAACAAATTCAAAAGAAATTTGTTTAGTTTTTAAGATATCCGCTGCAATGGATATCATATTGAGATGATGCAAGAAAATAATACTGAATATCTTTGTCTAACTACTTTTGTATCTGATCAGAAGTAGATAAAAGAAAAATTTTATGTACTCCCATTTGACATGTATTATACATTTATAAAAATGATTGAATCAAATAAGGTTACAAACCAGAAGTTTGTTGATCCAAAAATTTTTATACTTTAGCATGATCGACTTGGATATCCAGGAGCTGTAATGATGTAATGAAAAATAAATAATTCACTTGGACATTCTTTAAAGAACCAAAAGATTTTTTACTTAACAATTATCAATGTGTGGCTTGTTCACAAGGCAAGTTACAAAGATCAATGTTGAATCTCCAACTTCCTTGTAAAGAATTCATAGAGATATATGTGGGCCAATACACTCACCATGTGAACCATTTCCTTATTTTATGGCATTAATTGATTCTTCTATTAAATGTTCACATTTTTGCCTACTTTCCACTAGAAATGTAGCATCTGCTAAACTACTTGCTCAAATTATAAAATTATGAGCATAATTTCTCGATTACTCAATTAAAACTATTCATCTTGACAATGCTGGTGAATTTAGATCATAAGCATTCGATGATTATTGTATGTCAATTGGGATTGTAATTGAACATTCAGTTGCGCATGTCCATACACAATAGTTTGGCGGAGTTGTTTATTAAAGTTTACAACTTATTGCTAGACCATTACTTATGAAAACAAAACTCCCAGCTTCTGTTTGGAGTCATGTCATATTACATGCTGCATCATTGGTTCGTATTAGACCAACTGTCTATTATCAATATTCATCTTTGCAATTGACATTTGGTTATGAACCTGACATTTCTCACCTACGGGTTTTTGGTTGTGCTGTCCAAGTCCCTATTTCACCCCCACAACGTACTAAAATGAGTCCCCAACAAAAACTTGAGATTTATATGAGTTTTGATTCACCATCAATTATTAGGTATCTTGAGCCTTTAACGGGTGACTTATTTACTGCACATTTTGCAAATTGTCATTTTGATGAAATAACTTTCCCAACTTTGGGAGGGGAAAAACTACATCCTGAAAAATAAGGAAAAGTTACTTGGAATGAAACAACTCTATCTCACTTTGATCCCCGTAGCAATCAATGTGAGCAAGATGTTGAAAAAATTATTCATTTGCAAAGAGTTGCAAATCAATTACCTGATATATTTGTTGACACAAGAAAAGTGACAGTCATATATTTCAGCAGAAAATATTTCAGTAAAAATTGATGTCCCTGTAGGACAATCTACTTTGTCAAATAAATCTCAAATACGCCAAAAGCATGGTCAATCAGTTCATTCAAAAGACTCTGTACCTTGAAAAAGAAATTTGCATGAGAAAAGCCAATTAAAAACCTCAGAAGAAATAGCAATAGAAAAGATTGATCAATCGAATATTGAAAATATGGTTCCCGAAGAATCATAAATGTCCGAAAATAATGAGATTTCAATAAATTATATGTTATCTCATAAATTATGGGAACGAAATAATGTTATAGACAATATTTTCGGCCTTTAATATGACTCTTGATATTATGCAAAATGAGGACTTCGAACCACAATCAGTTAAGGATTGTCAAAATAGAAATGATTGACTAAAATGGAAAGAAGCTATATAGGCAGAATTGAATTCTTTAGAGAAAGGAAAAGTGTTTGGACCTATGGTTCAAACACCTGAAAATGTAATCCCTGTTGGATACAAATGAGTTTTTGTACGAAAGAGGAATGAAAATAATGAAATTATAAGGTACAAAGCCCAACTAGTAGTTCAAGATTTCTCACAAAGATTGTGAATTGATTATGAGGAAACGTATTCTCTTGTAATGGACACTATCACTTTTAGATTTTTAATTAGTTTGACTATGCCACAAAAGCTTAAGATATGCCTTATGGATGTAGTAACTGCCTATTTATACGGTTCACTTGATAGCGACATATATATGAAAGTCCTTAAAGGACTTAAGGTATCAGGAACAAACGATACATGCCTGAGAACTATGTGCAAAGATCAATATATGGATTAAAACAATCCGGACGTATGTAATATAATCACCTTAGCGAATATTTGTTGAAGGAGGGTTATAATAATGACGATGTCTGTCCATGTGTTTTCATAAAGAAAATAGATATTGGATTTTCAATAGTGGCAATTTATGTTGATAATTTAAATTTAATTAGAACACCTGAAGAGCTCAACAAAACTACAGATTATTTGAAAAATGAATTTGAGATGAAAGATTTGGGAAAAATCAAAATTTATCTCGAATTGCAGATTGAACATTTTGCAGATGGATTATTTGTTCGCCAATCTACGTATATAGAAAAAGTTTTAAAACGCTTTTATATGGATAATGCACATCCATTGACATCACCTATAGTTGTTCAATCACTTGATGTGAAAAATGATCAATTTCATCCACTTGAAGATGGAGAAAAGGTTCTTGGTCCTATAGTATCATATCTTAGTACAATTGGAGCATTAACTTATCTTGCGAATTGCACTCGACCCAGCATAAATTTTTCTGTAAATCTCCTTACAAGATATAACTCTACACCAACTTAAAGACATTAGAATGGTGTTAAATATATTTTTCGTTACCTAAAGGGTACTATTGATTTGAGACTATTTTATTCTCAAAAGTCGGGATTTGCTTTAGTGGGATATGCAAATGCAGGTTATATATTTGACCCACATAAAGTTTAATCACAATCATGTTATGTATTTACATGTAGATGAACGGTTATATCATGAAAATTTGTGAAACAATTCTTGACAGCTACATCCTCAAATCATTCTGAAATTATTGCAATCCATGAAGCATGCCGAGAATGTGTGTGGTTGAGAAACATGACCCTTCATATTTAAGCATCATGCTAGTTAACTTCAAAAGGATGGTCTAACAATTTTGTATGAAGACAATGCAGCTTGTATTCTACAACTCAGAGGAGGCTATATCAAAGGTGATAGGACGAAGCATATTTCTCCAAAATTCTTTCATACAAATGAGCTTCAAAAGAATGACGACATCAATGTCCAAAAAATTCGCTCAAGTGACAATGTGATCGATTTATTCACAAAAGCACCGTCAACATCTACATTCAAGAAATTAGTTCAGGAGATTGGAATGCGTCGACTCAAAGATTTTCAGTGATCAATATCAGAGAGAATAACTGTACTTTTTTTCTTTCGCTTAGGTTTTATCCCACTGGATATTCCTAGCAAAGTTTTAATGAGTCAGCATTTATTCTTAGTATTCCAAAATAATTGTACTATTTTTCCTTCATTTGATTTTTTCCCATTGAATTTTATCAAACAAGGTTTTAACGAAACATATATTTTGTAATATGTCATTCAAGGGAAATGTTGTAAAAGGTAAGTTTATTAGAGTTTAGATGTGAATAACAATTATACTCCTGCAACCCTAGAAATTATTACTGTTGTATCCCTGATTCTATCCTATAAATACAGGGCTATGGTCCTTAATAAAATACACACAAGTCTATTGACTTATCTCTATTCTCTTCTCTTTTCTTCACTTTTATAATGGAAAGATCCTTTTTTGGCTCTCTCTTTAGCCCTATGTCTTTTATCCCTAGGAAGTTTTCCTCGACTAGTAGGTTTTTTTCGGAAAACTCTATTTATTCTGGCGTGGATGGCAAGCAGGCCTATATTCCTTGGTTTTAATAAGACTCCTCACAAGCGTTGTTTCAATCTACTATTATCTAGATCTGGTCCAAGATGAACTACTGTAGGGAGTTTATTAAAATCATTGAATTCGAAATATGATAAAGTAGCTCCTGGGTGGGGAACGACTCCTTGGATGGGTGTCGCACTAGCTTTATTTGCGGTATTTCTATATATTACTTTGGAGCTTTATAATTCTTTTATTTTATTGGATGGAATTTCAATGAATTAAATCTATAGAATAGCAAAGTCCCGTCTTTTGTAACGATCAAGGCTGGTATGTCCATCGGTCCACACAGTTGTCCATGTACCATAGACTATTCGACAGCTACCGTAGCCCCTGCTTATTCGGGCGGAACTCCAGGTTGAATGGTTACTTGGAATGCTGCCAAGATATCAGTATCCTTGGTTTCGTATTCAGGAGTATAATAAGTTAATTTGTATTCTTTAATACCCGCTTTGAATCCAACACTTGCTTTAGTCTCTGTTTGTGATGACATAAATCCCTCCCTACAACTCATGAATTAAGAATTCTGACAACAACAAGGTCTACTCAACACGAATTAGGCGTTAATGAAACTTTTCATTGGAATCTTTCACAAACTTCCCAACTAATACTAATATTATCAAGTAATTAGAATGTTTTATTATTAGAACATGGTATTTGATTTACCAAATACATTATTATTGTATAGTGCAACCCAATTTTTTTACCTTTTGTGGAATTGAAATACCTTACCTAAGTAATAAGAAATTCCCTCGTGACAGTGATATATGTCATACATGCAAATCCTAGATGTGAAAATATGCGGACTTCGTCTATGGAATGTAAAAAAAGAAAAGAAAAAATATAGGCTACACGTAAGCGTATATCAATATGGTGAAATAAAAAATAAAAAGCACTGATGATATAGAAACAATTAATCCTAATGTAAATAGAGTTCAGGTTCGAATTTGATAGAATATTTTCTATAATATAGATGGGATTGTCTATCATTATAGACAAATGAAAAACATTTTCATGTTTCCCATCTCTTCTTGAGAAATAAGTGGGCTATTTCTTTGCAAAATTGTGCTAAATTTCATATGTGACAATTCCGCCAAAATCTCTTCCTTAGTTGTAGAAAGAACTCGCATGAATAGAATTTTTTTGAGGAACGCATCGAGAGAGAATTTGATTTTGTTAGACAATGTGTGGTTGGTAAACAAGGATCGGTTTTTTAGAAAGGTACGTAATGTATTGTCAAATATTCAATATGATTCCACAAGATCTAGTTTCGTTCAATTAACGGAGCCTAATCTTTTCAAAAAAGCACGTACAATAGTTTTGTGTTTCTGAGCCAAAGTTCTAGCACAAAAAGTCGAAGTATATACTTTATTCGATACAACTCTTTTTTTTAGAAGATCTGCTATGATAATGAGAAAGATTTCTGCATGTACTCCCAAACCAATCAATAATATCATAATCTGATAAATCAGCTCGAACCGGCTTACTAATGGGATACCCTAGTATGTTACAAAATTTCGCTTTAGCTAATAATCCAATCAGAGGAATAATTGGAACAAGAGTATTGAACTTCTTAATAGCATTATTGATTAGAAATGAATTTTCTAAAATTTGGCTCCGTACCATTGAAGCGTTTAGTTGCACACTTGAAAGATAGCCCACAAATTCAAGGAAATAAATAGATAATTGGTATAGATAAATCCCTCTTGGATGAAACCATAGCGAAATTTAACATTGCGATCCTGAATTCAAGTTGATTCTATTTAGCCTCTTTCTCAAAGAAAGATGATCAAACAATTCCCAATCATGGTCCTTGGGGATCAAAATATCCATATAATACACAAAATGAAACTCTAGATATTTTATATCTTTCTCTTTGAATAAGATCTCAATTCCAGCAATGATTTCATTAGATATCTTACAACTTTAATCCCTCTTTTTTCCGATCCAATTCCTATACCATCAGGATTGGTGACTTATCCATTCAGTGACTTTCGTACTGGATGTTTCCAAAATGGGTACTATTGGGTCGGGTGAATTCAATAACAGACACCTGTTCTCGTAGGATTCCTAAGAAATTCTTCAATTTCTTTCAAAAGCAAATGATTCTCAAGTTCGGTGAATAGCCGAGACATTGACGAATATCCAAAAAGGCATTCGAATGTGAAAGTTTCCTTTCATTCGGCTCAAGTTGGTTTTTAAATCTTTTTCGAAAAATAATTTAAGACTAAAAATAATGTAATAACAAATGTAGCAATAAAATAGATACACAGAAATTTGAAATCAGTTAAGAAAGATTAATGGGTACAACATAAAATGGTAAATAGAAGAGAGAGAACGTAAATGATGTGATTGTAGGGGTTCGATCCAATGCAATGATCTACGTCCCCTATTACCAAGTTCTCCAGCACGAGTAAGGTCTTTTCACTAAATTTGATTGATGTACGGTAGAATCCAACCTTCTACAGTGCTTCTAGTGACTTGCAAACAAGGAACATCTATTCTTTTACAACGTTGAGCTTTACAGGACCTCAACACGATCGATATTTTACAAATGAAATATTCTCTCTTAATAAATAATATAATCAAAATTAAGTACCAAAAGAGAAGTAGGCTAACACTTTAACAGATAGCAATGAATATAACTCAAGTGTTATAGTAGAAAAACTTTTATGAGAAAAATGATTTTCAATAATTTGATTCACTTAAAAGGTTTTTCAAGAAATAAATGAATTGATATTTTGAAGAATGAAAATAAAATAGTTGGGATCAATAATTGTCTCACTTCAATGCTTTTGAAAAGTTGTCTTGAATGAAAAAGTGAAATGGTATTTATGGCAGTCAAAATGCTAAAAAATCTATTGATCCGGATGTCTAGATCTGAACCAGACAGTGCAAAAGTAGCCGTTACGCATCAGATATAGAAGGGTAAAAAAATTTGACCGTTGGAGCATCCGGACGTCGAATGGACAGTATGTCCCTAGACGTTTTTCTTCGTGATAATTTTGATCAAGTATGCTTTTGAATGATCTATTCACTTTAATTTTCAAGACAAGTGATTTTTTAATAATTTGATCATCGAGTTAAAATCATTTTCTTTTGAAATAATTTTTATACAATCATTTGAGTGATAAAAATTCTTTTTGATCTATATTCGATTCAATGTTAAGGATTAAAGTATTTACTTTTACATATAAATTCAAAGTATTTATGTTCAATGTCTCAGTATTCTTCAATGTTATTTCACTTAAACGTCCATCGATTTGCTAATTTTGTTTACTCGTTGATAGTCAATTACACATCTCTTGATCTCGATCTTCGTGTCTTCATTTGTATTGATTTCGCAATAATATCTATAAAACTCTCAAATGTAATTTGTTAAAAATAAACGCAATTTGTTTGTGATAATCAAAATGAAAACTCAACCATAGGTCAACATTTGTTTCATAGATCTTCTTAATATTGTGCTATCATCTTCCAGAGGAGCTTGTGGTTAACTATTTGCTTAAGACGTTCTTATAATTCCTGAATTACTTGATCTACTTGAACATTTTCAGTAGCTTGTAGAATTTCAATGATTGATTGTTCGACACCTGTTTGTGCTTGAAGGATGCTATAAACTATGACTAGTCTGTCACATGAGGTGAAAGATTGAGTTTGATCGCTCCCATTTATCAAGTCATTCTCAAGAAATTTAGCGTTTCTTGATTCCACAATTATAGTGCTGTGAGATGGATAGTAAAATTTGTACCCTTTAGACCTTTCGACATATCCAATGAAATATCCACTAATGGTCGTTGGGCCTAACTTCTTCTCTTATGGATTATAGATCCTCACTTTAGGTAGACATCCCCAAACCCGCATATGTCGCAAACTTGGTTTCCAGCCCTTCAATGACTCAGATAGTGTGTTTGAGACGACCTTAGTTGGAACTCGATAAAATATATACACTACTGTTTTAAGTACTTCAGTCTATAAGGATTTAGGAAGATTGGAGCTATTAAGCATGCTCCACACCATATTCAATAATGTTCTATTTTTTCTTTCTACTATACCATTTCGATCTGGTAAACCAGGTATGGTGTATTGGTCAATTATGCCATGATCTTGAAGAAACTTAATGAATAGACCAGGTGCTTGTCCATTCTCTGTATATCTACCATAAGATTCTCCACCTCTATTTGATCATACGATCTTAGTTTGCTTTTCATATTATTTTTCTACTTCAGTCTTAAAAAGTTTTAAAGGCATCTAAAGTTTCGCTGTTATTATGAACCAAGTAGAGATGCATATATCGTAAATAATCATCAATAAATGTGATGAAATATTTCTAACCATATGAGTCCATGTCTGGACCATATATATTAGTATGTATAATTTCTAATATGTTTGAACTTTCGTTGGCATTTTTCTTGGATTTGTTAGCCTACTTTCCCTTAATGCAATCCACACGTGTCAAAATCAGTGAAATCTAGAGTTCTAAGTACCCCATCATTCACTAATGTCTTAATTCTATCTATAAAGATATGTCTCAATCTTCAATGCCATAGCATAAAGAAGTCTTTGTTAATATTACTTCGTTAGTGTCATTGCAAACATGTATTGAACTATAAGTGATATTATTTTGTAAATTTATACAATAAAGACCATCAGACAAAATACTATTTTCAACACAATCCAAATTATATAATAACCTGAATAACATGTTTAAAAAATTTAAGGAGTATTCCAAGAGTGCAAGTCTAGAAATAGAAATCAAGTTTTGTGAAAAACTTGAAACATAAAAGATCCTATATAATTTAAAAACAAAGCCACTATTTAAAGATAAAATGCACGTTCCTATAGCCTCTACATGTAAGCCTATCTTTTTTTGGATAAGATATATTGCTCACTTCCCATTGGCTTTCTTAGGTTTTATATACCCTACAATGAGTTTGCAGTATGGATTGTAGATCCAGTGTCAATCCATAGGGCGTAAATATTTCCATTAACCATATTAGATTCATAACAAACAAATGAGGTTCGATTACCTTTATACTCAAGTCATTTTTTGAATTTGGCGCAATCTTTCTTCATGTGTCCTTTCTTTTTACAGAAGTAACAACTTAGCCCCTTTCTTGATATCAGCTTGGGGTCGTATTTTACATTTTCCCTTTTGCTTGGCTTGAGCCTTCTCCTTCCCCTACTCATGAGTAGTAGTAAGCATTACACTTTCACCTTGTTCCATTATTAGTCTTCCTTCTTCTTGAATACGCATATCATTACTTCATTAATTGGCCATACAAAATTTTGAAAGGCTCATACTCTTGTGTTAGATTATTCAAGATATAGTGCACAATGAAGGATTCAGACATCTCAATCTTGAGTTAGATTATTCAAGATATAGTGCACAATGAAGGATTCAAACATCTCAACCTTGAGTTTTTTAAGTTGAGCCGTAATGTTTCTCATCTGTATATGTGCTTGTGTATACCTTTTACATTGGTGATCCTTAAGGATGAGAACTTCATTATAAGGGTGCTCTTTAGTACCTTATCTGAAGTGATGAATTGATCATTAATGGCCTTTATCAAGTCCTGGACCTTGTCATGTTGATCGACGGAACCACGTATACCAGCAAAAGTTTTAGTATTTATGAACATCATGTTGAGGCGATTAAATCACTCTCATTTTTCATAGAGCGCAATGTCTGCTGCAGTGCGTTGGCATCGATAATTTTAGGTGGTTTATCTTTCCTAATAGCATAATCAATATCCATTCACCCTAAGTGGAGATGAATTCTCTCCTTCCATACTTTGTAGTTATCACTCTTTAATTTGGGAATATCGCAACAAATATCATAGAAATTAACAGGTTGTGAAGCTGCATAATATTAAAATTGCTTATGTCCAAATTGAAGTTTAATTGAAGAGATTGCATGTTTTACCAATGTAAATTATGCTAAAATTGAATATAATAACATAAAAATTGGCTATATGTTAAATTTTTTATTCAAATATATTCAATTATCCCTTATGATAGAATTATCAAATTATGTACTTAATTCATATTTAAGTTAATTATGAAAGCAATTTGATATTCTATCATAAAGCAAACTTTATAATAAAACTATCAAATAATTTACTTATTCATAATTCATGTGGACATATTATGAAATAATTTGATATTTTATTCTAATTAATTATATAAATATAACAAAAATTCTTGTGGGACAAAATTCATTTTATTAAGTATAATTAATTACAAACTAGTGTCTTTAATCCTTATGTAATCCCATCTTAATATATAATCTTATTTAATTAAAGATGTTGTGGCTAATCTTTAAATAAATAAAACTAATGGCCCAAAAATTAATTGTTATCATTTTTTAAATGGGCCAAACAATTATTTATCTACATTCAGCCCAATATTGGACTGAAAAGAAGACCAAACAATTACTTTCCCAATAGATCCATTTATTTTGAAAAAATGGTTGTGTTCTTCAACCTCAAGCCTATTGTATTTCAACCCTGTTAGAACCCGCCTCAAATTCACCTTCTCAACATGAAATCTCAAAATTTAAATCATATAAAAGGCTAGACAAATGATTTTATGGAGAAATTTGAATTTATTTTCGAAAAAATAAATCGATCAAAAAAGATAGAGGGGTTTGTAGATTATAGGTAGAATACCAAGGCAGAGGTAATTTGCAGCTTTGATACCAAATGTTTGACAAAAATCGATCGAAAACGACATAAGATGGAAAACAGATCAAGAAAACTAAATGCCCATAAATAAAGTTCATAACTTTGGCCATTGGTGTTATTCTAGAAACCCTCCCTTTTGTTTTAGGTAATGGTACTTCTAAGTTCTCAACACACTAAATTGATGGTATATCTTGTTTTTTTTTTTTATTTTTTTTTTTTTTCGGTGTCAAGTTTAGGGTCCAGACCATCTATTTATATAGCTAAAACTCTCATCAAGGTATCGTTAAGTTACCCTTTAATTGATGGTGAAATTGAACTTCATGAATGCTGAATTGAAATTCGGTAAATGTTGGAACTGTTGAAACCGAAATTCCATGAATGTTGGACTATCAATTTGACTGTTGTAGAAATTAGAAGAAGAAACGGATCTGCTATAGGTTCCTCCCACAAATATGGATCTTGTCAGTTGTCAATGCCAACTATGAGCTGTTGAGTTGACGCCATAACTTTTTTGTTCCTCTCTTTAATGCTGGAGTTTCTCCTTCAATTATGTTTTTGGCCAATGCCCTGAGTACAGGGCAATTATCATACAGGGGTCTTATAGACCCTTCACTGTAAATGGCAGGTCGGTCACACCAACCTGCATAGAAAAAATAAAAATAAAAATTGAGGGCCCCGCCCCTTGTCAGAGGCTTGTGAGCCTTTGCCTGTGCGTGAATCAAGGCCCTATTTTTTTCTCATCTTGAAACGTGGCAGAATAAGAAGATTAGCCGAGATGATTTTGTTAAGGAGTTGAGATTGATTGTTGGAGATGCCTTGTTTCGTTCTGCAATAACTAGCCTTCAGTGCAAGGTATGATAGAATTTGTGTAAGAAATTTTGGGAAACATTTTTCTTATCAGCGTATTTTCTCCCAACAAACAGCCAAACAACAATCTAAGCACCTCAAGTTGTTAAATACAAATCATCATAGATTAACTGTTTGTTGTAGTGAAAAATGATACTGACATTAGCACTGTCCCTGCAACAGCTTCCATTTCTAGCCATATTTTCGCCTGTGCTTCGTTTATCCTGTTTAGTGTCAAATCTTATCAGCCAATTTGTCACACCACACTGTCTATAGTAAAGTGGCGTCATATCATGGATTTTAATCTTAATTTTTTTTATGTCTTGTGGCCAATGGTTGGACTTGGCTCGTGCAGTTTTCTCTTGTAACGATATCTCTGTGTTGCAAATCTTGCAGATACCATCAAAATCCAATATAGAAACGACCGCATCTAAACAAAAGGCAGCGAATTTAAGATGTCGAATGTAAATTGTTGACTAATTTGCCGATGGATGCTGATACATGAAACTTACTTTATGAGATCATTTAATCTTCTTAGTCACGAAATCGTCCCCTCGCTGGCGGGGATGTGCGTGTATTGTTGAGGTTGCAGAAATGCAAGTGCTTTATTCTTCACAGTTTTTCTGGTAGCCTGTTTTAGTATTTTGCTTGGTAATGCGAGCCAAACATTACTCTGGAGAATGATTATTGGCCAATTGAGTTATTTTATTTTTTTTATGTTTTAAGCTAAAATCATGTTGTCAAAGCTCCATCTTAGTCTCATCAGACTAGTGATGGCAACGGGGTGAGGCACCCCCACCTTGCCTTCCCGTTTGGCTAAAATCTCACCCCGTCCCGTCTTAGATGGGGCTGGACTGGGCACGGGGCGGGGACGGGACAACTTTGTGCCCCGTTTAATTATTTATTTATTTATTATTATTATTATTATTTTTTTTTTACATTTTGAAAGTTTCGAATTATATTATTATTAGAGAATAAAATACAGATTTAAAATAAGTTTTTAAAGGATGAATTGTCTAGAAATAAAATAATTTTTAATTTTTTTTTTTACTTTTTCTTCATGGGGCGGGTTCGGGGGTGGGGCGAGCCCCGACCCGCGCCCCGCGACGGGGCGACCATTTACGCCCCACATCGCCCCACGCCTCGCGACGGGACGGGTTTTTTTGCCCCATTCGGGGCGGGGCAACACTGGGGCGAGGCGGGGTGGGGCAAATTGTCATCACTACTTCAGACTAGTGTTCGATGATGACTATTGGATTATTTTTATACAAACTTAAACTGTTAAGAACGAGATTTCGTACAAAAAAATTGTTAGAGATTGAAAAATTTATTCATTTACAATAAGCCATTTACTGTGCACGAAAGAGCTACTTTCAATAAAGGCAGGTATGNTTTATTTTTGAAATTACAATCATACACATTTCTTAACTTTTCAATTCAAGAATCAAGTTTAAAAGTTTTTATTTCAAAAATCAGATGATAATTCAAATTGTTAATATTAATAATAATAATATAGTATGAAATTAATTTACATACCACTCCACATACGGGTAATTAGCACAAAAACGTCCTACCTTTGACTGTTATTGTACAAAACATCTCCACCTTTTATTTTTTGGCATTTCCACCCATATTTCCACCTTTCATTGCAGAAAATATCATTTTCATCGATTTTAATATAAAATGACCAATATATCATCATATTTAAATAAAACAAAAAAGAAAAGAAAAGAAAAATAAAGAAGAAATTGTAATACTTACTCTTTAACATTTTAAAATGTGAAAATGAGTCGAAATAAATTATTAAAATATTAAAAAACTCTTTCTTTATTCTCTTCTCCTTTGCCTCTCTCCGTCTCCTCCACTACCAAATGAGGCCGTCACTTTAGAAGCCAAAAAACTCAGGTCAACCATTGCCCAAACCATCGGGTCTCTATTATCACCAAAAAGCTCTCATACCCCTCTACACATACCACCAAAATCCAATCTTAATGCCAATAGATTTGGCCAAAATTACAATCCAAAATATCCAACTCGCGAATGCAAATACTAGCGGCACCACTTGTTCCGACAAGACCTATGCCATTCCCAACACATCAATCGACTATACTTACAAAGGGGCCTCTCTTCGTAGTCTTAAAATATCAACAGATGTACAAAATCAAAATCTACAGCAACAACTTTCAATTTTTATAAGGCAATAACTGACCAAAAATTCTAGGGCATATTAGAATGAAATTGGTGGAAGCCCATTGTTGTAACAGGTGCGGCGTGATGTGGCGAAGCGGGAAATGGGTGGTCCGCTATGGTGAGAACCATTGCAGATGCCATAATTGACCAAAAAAGGTAGCGTGTTGCGTGTGACAAGCTGCATTTTTTGTTGATTTTGGCCAGATAAATTTGTTGTTTGTTCAATTTGTTTATGGAAAAGTGTTTAGGGGTTGATGGTAGCTATTCATGGTGTTAGCTATAGTGTTTTAGGCAACGGTTGGGTGGTGGTTGGTGAGATGGAGGACATCAGCTCCAGGTGAGGTGATTTGTAAGTTTTGAAAAGTTGAGGAGTAAGACTGCAATTTGTTTTTTATTTTCTTTTTTATTTTATTTAAATAAGAGGGTATATTGGTCATTTTATGTTAAAAATTAGTGAAAATGACGTTTTTCACAATGAAATATGAAAATACTAAAAAATAAAAAGTAGGAATGTTTTGCACAATAATATTGAAAGGTACAAAAGTTTTTGTGCTAATTACCCCTTCACATACCCTACTTACTAGATCTCGCACCCAACAACCTCACCAAAATTTACTCCAAACCTTAATCATTTTCACCTCTCTCTCTCACACCCACACCACCACCACCACCACCACCACCAAGAGATTATTATTGGATCAGTGCTCACACTGTTTTGCAAGGCGACATTGCGCAATGATGATGGCATGGCTACGTGCGACCTTGTGAGTAATGTGAGAAGCGACGATGAATTGTGAGCAATGCTCAGTGTTGATCTGTGTGTGACAAAAAAAAGGGTGTGAAATCTGTGGTGGTACAATGGTGATTTGTGTGTGAGACAATGCTAGTGGTGATGGGTGATATAGGCGGTAGTGGTGTTGGGATGGTGGTGGTACGATGGTGATGCAGATGTGGTTGGAAATGTGGTGAAAGGTGGAAGTGGTGGTGGTGGTGTGGTATGCTATGGTGGCTTTTGATTGGCGATGGTGGGGTGGCGATTTTGGTGGTTTGTTGGAGGACAAGGTGGTGATGCCGGTGAGGTTGGGTGGAGGAGACTAATGGAAATTTATGACTAGTTAATTTGTCAATTGAAACCAATTAATTGTAATTTATGATTGATAGACAAATTGTGACCAACTAATTTGTTTTGTCATTGAGAAATACTTTGTAATCAATAAATTTGATAATTTTTTATCAATTAAATTTATAATTTGCAATGAGAAATAAGTTGTGATCTCTAAATTTTTTGATTTGTGACTAAATTTGAAATCATGACTCGAAATACAACCTATATTTTTTGTCTGTATGATTGTGACATTTTGTAATTGAAAATACTACGTGACTAATTAATTTGATGATTTGTGTTCCATAAATAAGTTGTGACCTATAAAATTTGTAATTTGTGATTATGTCGTCCTATGATTTTGACTGGTACGTAATTATGATTATAAACTGTATAATATTTTGGCCCTAATATATTGAATTAATAAAATATTTTTAATTAATTATTTATTTAACAAAATTCAATTATGACCTGATTTTTAAAATTTTAAAACAAATTTCTTAATTTTGAAATTCTATCTTTTAAATACATTAAAAATGTATTGTTCCCTTTATTTTTCACTAGGTACATGAGGTTGGTTTGGGTCTTATGGACTAGAGTATTTTGACAAAGGCCCATGTAGAAATGCTTTAGTAATATCGATAAATAAATTGTGATCTATAAAATTTGTGACTATGTTGATCTATGATTTTGACTAGTACATAAATATGATTATAAACTATTTAATATTTTGACCCTAATATATTTAATTAATAAAATATTTTTAAATAATTAATTATTTAATAAAACTCAATTATGACGTGATTTTTAAAATTTTGAAACAAATTTCTTAACTTTGAAATTCTATCCTTTAAATACCTTAAAAATGTATTGTTTCCTTTTATTATCATTACTAGGATAATCTTTTTTATCGTGTTAAAATTTTTTCACAATACAAACACATATTACTGTTTGCACTTGCTTGAAACCTACATTTGCTATCAACAATTTTATAATTTTTTTTTCTTTTCGCCAAATTGAAGAATCACTTTATTCCATGAGAAAAACAAAACTCAAAATGTTGTCATTTTACCAAAAATGCACAAAACACAAAATGCAACCAACAATGACCACAAGCAAAGAGAAACACAATTCACATAGAACAATCAAACAAAACTTTTCTAAGATCACGTGCAATTCTAATAGTAAAAAAATTAATTGACAATAAATTTACAAAGAATTCAAGACAAATAATTAACAAATAAGTCCTAAGTCTAGTACTAGGCAATGGTTACCCATTTACAATAATCCCAATTCTAATGTCACCCCAAAAGATGAATTCTAATGCAAAAAGTAAATTGTTTTACCCTACACGATAACCGTAATTACAATAATAAAGGGGAATAACACGATACTGAGGGGATCATGTTTGAAGGTTCGTAAATATTGGGATATGCGAATTCACCACTTTAAGGCCACCACTATTTGCCCTAAAGCTTTCAACAACTGTGGCAACACAAGATAACACTCGACAACCAATCGTCGAAGAGCAAAATTTTCGAATTTTCGTCATATCACCGTTAGCTGAAATCTGACAATATTGCAAGGTCCATCTTGTCATCGGCAACATTTTGTCTTTTAATGCCATCATCGAAATTCGGCTCACGAGTCGGTGTTGGAGTCCTACGCATGCCACTCTAGCTACGCCTCCACCTGCTGAGTCCATCATGATCAATGTTTTGAAATGGACCCGAGCATCGACCCGAAAAGGGAAAGGGTAAAAAAAATCAATTGGGATCGAACTTGGATCGATCCGGATGCAATAAATAAGCAAATATACAAACAATAAAATACTATGAGAACAATAATTTTTTTAGTTTTCATATTAATAATTTGAAAGTAAATATATCTTTATTAATTAGATTCATTATCCTACAATTAATCTCAATACTTCAAAAATTAAAAATCAATATGTTAAAATAGTTTGCTTTGTTAAATTGAAATAGTTTAAACCTTTAGAAAATGATATCTAGTATCATTATGTTAATAATCAAGTGAAATTTAAGTTAAATTTGCAAATTAAATAAATGAAAAGATGGATATAGATATTACAATTTAGTTAGTAAGGATTTAAAATAAAATTAGTCAATCTAAACGTACACTAATCTTAAAAATTTGTCAATGAAGGTTTTATTTTTATTTTTTTTTGCTATACCACTATCCCACATTAAAAGTTTATGAAACCATTTGAGAGAAATGTATCTGTAAAATGCATTATTCCACATTAAAACAGTTGCGGATCCAGAGGGCGGATGCCCTAGCTGGATCCCTCGTGATATATTTTTTTTTGTTAGTAATAGATTAAATTTTTATTTTATATTGTTGGTAATTGATTTTATTTTCAAACATCTCTGTAGCTTACTTGGTGAGATCCAACCTTAATATATTTCAAGTCTTAAGTTCAAATCTTTGTCAATGAACTTGTTACGTATTATTTTTATTCTATAATTTTTACCAAAATTTAATAAAGGAGGAACAATGAGGATTTAAACACATGATCTCAAGCAAGGGTTGTGGTGAACTTAACCATTATGATACCTCTTGAATTATGTTACTAAATTTAACAAAATGATATTTGTTAAGTTTTGATTGTTTTAATGCAAAAAATTTTAAATATTCGAATTCATACTCTTCCTTTGAATTATACAAAACTTGACAACAATGTTATTTGATGAGTTCTATTTATTCTTATAACAGAATTATATATATTCATTTTGAACAAAATAATTGTTATATTTATACTTTAGGCCTTGTTCGATTCTCCCCTTTTTTAAAACTATATTTTTCTTTCTTCTTTTCATCCATACATTCTTCAATAAAATAATATTACACGTAAATTCAAAATTTTTCTTTATTTTTAGTCACACGTTCAGACGTTTTCCATCTCACCATTCCAAAATACATAAAAAAGAAGAAGAAGAAGGGAATACCAAAAGGACTTTTAATATTTTATTGCGACCAACGGTAGATGGTCAATAGCTGCCCGTGTTGATTCAAACTCCTGGATTCGCCACTGCATTAAAAGTTTATGAAGCCATTTGAGTGAAGTGTATTTATAAAAAGAATATGTCATCCAACATTTCTCTATAGACTTTTGATTGTAATGCATCAGTCCCATTAATGAAGTTAAAAGGTTTTAAAATAAAAATTGGCGCAATACCACCACTAGTTCATCGGTTTATGGTTGAATCGGTCAGTTCAGTAGGTTTTGACTATAAACGGTTAACAGGGCTTGATTGGCCTGGTAGGGTCATGTTTTCGGTTTTACCAATTGAATCGATAGGGCTGGGTTGGGTTTGACAACATTGCTAGTGATGTCCGTTTCTCTAACCGGCTTCTAGTTTTGTTGGAATGCCTTAAAACAGATCCGACCAATTTGAAGAAATTCCAAATTTTCGTCCTTGTTTTTCTATCTATTTTCCAACTTGATTTTAGGCCACTTTCAGCTACTTTTTAACCAAAAACTTATAAATTTCTCAACAATACAAGCGCTGATACTAATTTGTCGTGAAAATCTTTGAATAATCTTGATTTGGGCTCAATTTAATCAAGCAAACGAACACCAACCGTGCTTGACTTGACCCACACTTTCACTTGGTTGTCACAAGCTTTCCCCTCACAAAGGAGACACTTGGTGATTGGATTGTAAGTCACAAAGGAAGAGGGAATAGAGTAACACTTAGAACCTCAAGAAAGGAGAATCAAAACCTGCCAAACTGTACGTTTTTCTCTCTTTTCTTACAAAACACATAGGAATGACTATAGCAGGAAGCCAGATTTATATTACTTAGGTTATCACAAGTTGGGCAGCTTGGGCCAAGAATGAGGAGCTAACGGGCCAACAACCAAAAAACAATCCAACGGACCAACAAACCTAAGTTGCTTCAAATGACCCCAAGTTATCACCACCAATGCAAAGCCACAAATTGGACCATCAAAAAGTATTGAGCTACGAGCAACATTAACTCAATTAAGTTGCTTCAAATGACCCCAAGTTATTTCTGGGTCGAGCCATATGTTGATATGACTTATCCAACAACTGATTAACATTATCATTCGGGATTTATTTGGTATCCAAATCCAACATCCATGAAATCATCTGATTCAATATCCATAATTTCTATGGGTATGTACTTCGTTCAATTTGATTATTATTGACATCAGATTGAATTGAACAATGTTTACCTATACTTCTAATGATCATAAAAATAATGAAATATTTTTTTATTGTACCTTGATATATACTTATGAAGAATTTATCGGGATAAATCTACAAATTGAGAAATTATAATAGGTCTCAGTATTTTAAGACATGGTTAACCTACACTAATCTTAATAATTAATCTATTCTGTCTTAATCAGTCTTGATTACCAAAAAAACAAACTCCAGTGGCAAATCTTGACTTGTCTTTTTCGGTGTTTTGGAAGTATAAGAATTTTATGTGAAAATGAAATGAAAAGTAGAGCCCGCCTTGAATGCCGGGCAGAAGCTGTAATAAAGCATGGTCTCATTCTGCCCTCTGCCCGCATTCCCATGCAATTACGACTAACTTCAGCCCCATCCCTTTATGCCTCATGGGCCATAAAATGAACTTTTAACCGTGTTATTAATCTGTTTCTGAACTTCTAATTTTATCCTAACCAGTCACTAATCGTCAGGTAAAAAATCCCAATGACCATTGTACTTTCAACTTTGTTTCGCAACGTCACTAAGTTAAGAATTTTCTTGAAGATTAATTGTACTTTCAAAATTGTTTTTCTTACATAAAATTAAACTTTAATTTTTTTTTTGGTTTGTTTTTGGAATAGTTATTGTACTTTCAACTTTGTTTCGCAACGTCACTAAGTTAAGAATTTTCTTGAAGATTAATTGTACTTTCAAAGTTGTTTTTCTTACATAAAATTAAACTTTAATTTTTTTTTTTGGTTTGCTTTTGGAATAGTTATTGTACTTGCTAAGTTGTTTATCAAGAGTTACTATACTTTTAATGTCATTTCTCACTTGTTACTCTGAATAAAAATTAACGACACTATTTACCACATCATTGCAATCATTAAGTTTCATATGGAAGCAGATCGAATGATGGATGAAAAACAGCGTTGAAAGTACAATAACTAATCAAAATTTATAAAGTTCAGTAACTATTGAAAAACCCGTTGAAGTAAAATGACTTCTGAGATTTTTAAGCCCTAATCTTCCAAGTGATGGATTGGAAATACTGTTGAAAGTTGATGGACAGTTGGGATTTTTAACCCTTATATGTTTATAGAGGGGGATGGATGAATGCAAATAGAATGGAGAGAGTCAGAGGAGAGCAGTGGGAGGGCAGTGACTCAGGTCGGCGAGGGGTCAATCATAATGCAATGGATTGCAAAATCATTGAATGATTTCTGGTCCCTATGCTTCTCTCTCTCTCTAAATTCTTACGACTTTTCATGGATTGTATATTTCATGTACGTTCTTCACAGGAAAAAAATAAAAAAAATGACACGCCGCTTTCAATCAATCGTTTTCTCTCTCTAAATTCTTATGACTTTTCATAGAGGACACTGTTGCACTGTCAAAAGAGAAGTAACAAAAACCCTCTCACATTTAGGAGTGGGGCACACTTCTTCCTTCCAATTATTTATTCACGCGGGCCTTGGCATTGGGATTATCTTTCAAACTCCATGTCAAAAATTTTTTGGCACATCAGCATTTTCCTTTCATGGATTGTATGTTTCAGCCATGCTTGTTTATCCTTGGAAAAATAAAAAAATTATGACACATAGCTTTCAATCAATTGTATGTTTTGTTACTTCGAAGCATTTTTATCTTGTTTACATTAATTTTGACATCGTTCCACATAGTATCCATTATAGCCTTTGATTTTTCCAATAGCCTTCCATATTACAAGCCAAATGGCACATAAAAGAATGTCATCCTTAATGTAAATAAAAATGTACATCTTGAATGCGCCCCGAGGTATAATTTAGTGGTGCAAAAAGGATAGGAGTGAGATAGTCTTAATCTTGCTGATAGCCGCAGTGTGATGGTTCGATTCCTGAGATATGAAATTAGACTTTGTGAGCACCAGTGTACGGACAAGTTTTTGTTCCCCAACCTGCCGGGGCACATCTTGCTATTTACCACCCTTACGATACTCCAGGGATGGGGCAGTGGAGGCCCTCAAAATTGGGGTTCAACCTTTAACAATGTACATCTTGAATAATTCTTTTTTTTTTTATATTGCGGATCACTTTTGTACATAAGCATAGACATACATATCTTTGGGAGAGCACGAGTATATACCCATGAGAATCTAGCTATATTATGCGTTCTTGGATGAGAATTGTAGTACGGTCTTGTTTGTTCGTTTTTTCTATAATTCTTTGTCATGTTGGATATTAGACAATGTTTCCTATTGGGTATACATGTTTGGTTAAAGTTAAAAGCAATATAAATTACTTGTACATAAATTAAATATGAGACGGGGTTAGACATTTGTCAAAGGCTTCAAAAAAACCCAACTGTGTTGAAGATGACTTGTGACTTTTTAGCTATTTCAATTTAGAATTCAATTCCATTGAGATGACTCATGACATTTTAGAGATGGTCAGATCGTGTTGTCCATGTTATTTTTAGAGATGTCAGACTCAATTTGCACCTCTATAGAGCCATCCCCTTTTCGGTGAAATTAAAAATCAAAATTATAGTAAATTTTTAAAAAAGTTACTTAAATGTGTGAATTGAAAGTTGGTAAAAGTTGTGAGTCTTATAAAATGCGTAGTTAAATTTAAATGTTGATTTTGATTTAGATTTTAATCAACTATTTACCTTGAAAATTGAGCGAGCCATATATAGATGGCAATTTCAAGCAAATAGAACAATTGTAAGCCTTTAATAATTCATTCATGATTATGTTTGACCTTTTAGACCAAAAAAATAAAGAATGGAAGAAAATTAACAAAATCAATAGGACTATAGTAGAAATATAGAGAATAACGAAACCAGCAAAATTTTGCAGTAAACCAACGTTAGCTCAATACAACTCTAAGCCTCTTTTTTCATCAGAAAACATTGTTTTACAGAACAAATGGCAACATCAGAAAAGACAAAATGATACAGCTTGGTCGGAATTCATGTAAAGTGTCGGATTTTTTGAACACAGAAGGGCGTGATATGGAAAGATTAAGAAAAAATATGTGGTGGATAGAACTGTACAAATACCCACACGTGATCATTGCGAGTAAACGACCTTTATTATTTTTTTTTTTTTTAAGTAAATGATTAATTTAGCTTCATTTATATTAAACACTTGTCTATGTGACAGCGTGATCATAATCTAATGAAATTGTTTTATTTTAGTCATTGAATAATGTAGCAGTGACTTGAATGCCACATAAAATGGTGTCTAACTTTTTACAATTTCGTAAAGACGAGGATTTGATGGGACGTAAAGAACACACAACGCCTCCTTTTGGTGTTATATGGCATAAGACTGTCCCGCATAAAATCTCATATTACATTTGACAGTCTTTATTAGGGAGTTTGAAGTGAAAAAAATAGACATATCAAGCAATTAACCACACCAAGTTAGTTAAATATGCTATTGATGTTTGGAAATTAATAAATGTAAATCAAGCATAAAACTTCCTATCAAACTCCAATGGATTGGCACCAAGAAGTGGATGAATCGGGGATCACATCAAGGCCCAAAATCACACGGCAACACCATACAAATTGGACCTAGATTATCCACTCAAATGGACCACAAAGAAATATTCAAAACTGGCCACAAGCTGCGCATAGAGGTAGCCGAATAGGACAAAAACAGGCGGCAAGCAGGGGGTAAAAATTCATGGAACAAAGGTAAAAGTTTGGTGATTAATCGCCGACAGTTAAGAAGCAGATGCAGCAGCACAAAGGAGCAGAAACAAGGGTTGGGACGGACCCAAACTTTTAGTGTTGTGGATAGGGCTGTAAGCAAAAACATCAAAATCGGAAAATCGAACCGAAACCGTATTTTAGAAACAGTTGGGTTGGTGCCACGTGGACCCGGTCAACGAAATGGTTTTGAACCAAACCAAACCGGTCAAAATGATTTGGTTTAGGTTTGAGAATTTTAATTGTGGTTTAAAACCAAACCGGATAGGCAAAAAAATATAAAAATAAAAAAAATGAAAAAAATGAAATTTTTTGAAAATTCATCCTAATATGTAAAATTCAATAATTTTGTCATTTGTGGATATTTTTATCCATTTCTAATTTTCTAATACATATTTATTATTATTACGTAATAATCCTAATTTATATCTAATAATCTCAAAACTAACATAATCTATCAAAAGTCATTTTCCTCTTCAGAATTCAGATAACTCCGGTCGACACTCGACATAGTCTTGAGCCACCAGCACTACACAAACTTCTTCTTCAATTTTTTACGCCTCTTCGAAGTTGAATTATAGTCCATTACACCAAATTAGAGACGGAGATTCTAAACCTTCGGTAATAATATTTGCTACGAATGAAGTTTCAAATCAATAATTTTTTTGAGCAAATTGAGGTAAGAATCTGAAATTAAATGTGTTTCGTAACAATATTTAAACGTAAACTTGTGTAATTGTTATGTTTAGATATTATAAATAACTGCTTTATTAATGTGGTTGGTTATTCTCTTTGTCTAATCGATAACCTTTTTTTCAAATATGATGTTCACGAGGTCTTGTTGGATTGATTTTTTTTGCTTTATATCTCGTTTAGTAAACTTGTATTGTAACGTTATCATAACGTCATTAGCTTAAAAAAGGTGAACAAAAAAAAAAAAAAACTAAGTTTTAGTTTATTGTGATTTCATTTTGATTTAGTAGATATTTAAAGTTATAGTAGATATATTTAGCCCTTGTTCGAGCTATATTTTCCATGTTATCATAATGAGAAAATTGACCATTGAAAAGGAAACTGGATCCCACGCACGAAACAATAGGTCAACAAATGCGGTTGGACTTGTGTGATAATAGTCCAAATTTTCATTTTTTTGTCTCAAAAATTTGGTTGAAACAAGGGTTTAGATTATTTTAGATTTATTGCTAATAAGATATAAATATATATTGAATTCAATAAATAAATGTCATAAAAGTAGACTGACAAAAAAATATACGGCGAAATCGGTGGTTTTAAACCGGACCAAACCGTTAGGTTTAGGTTTGAGTTTTTTTCAAACCGTTCAAAATGATTTGGTTTATGTTTTAGTTTTTCTCAAACCGGTTTAAACGGTTTGGTTTGAAAATTTGTCAAAAATCGGTAAAATCGGACCGCTTACACCCCTAGTTGTGGGTCAAAAATTAAAATATAATTTTAAAAAAATAATATAATATTAATGAAAATAAGCTAATACGTATTTTGGTACCTTGAAAACATCGTATAATTACATCATTATCAATATTATTAAATAAATTTTGCTGCTTGTATAGTTTTGCTTACCATGTCGTTGATAAATGTTAAGCTAATAGTAAGTAAATCAAATTGATTCTAGAAGTAAATGAATTGAAATAAAATTTAAGTTTAACCCAAAAAGTAAATGAAATTCAAATTTAAAGCCAATGTAATTCTAAAGTAATTTAAATTACATTTAGTCCATAATGATACTAAAATTTTTATCATCATATTCCATGTAAAACTTCCTAATAAAATGATATGAATTATATTGAAAAATTTATCACGCAAAAATAATAGATGCCAATGAAATAATTGAATTTTTTTTAAAAGAAAAAAGACGAGTTAGATAACTTTTTTGGGACATACGTTTAATTTGATGTATATTTTACTCTTTTTGATATCCATTTGGACCATTTGATATGACAACAATATAATTTTCGAAATGAACTTCTACACGACGTAGACGATTTGTGGATTTGAATAAATATGATCGTCAACAAATTTTGAAAGTTAGTATATTATCGAAATTCTCGTAATACTAGTTTCAAACGGCGTATTTTGACGCTTCGTAACTTTTGCTATGGTTGATCATTTCGCACACCATTAATGAGGGAAAAATTAGGCCATGAACAATTCGAAATGGTATTAAAAATACAATATTTCGACTTCATTTGACATCCCGTAATAAATGCATCGAAGTAGGTTGTAAAAGGATCAAAACAACTAATTTTTGAAAAAAAAAAAAAACAAAGGCAAAATTTTGTTGGGTCATTGACCGCACGTGACCCCTTGAGGGTCGATCCCTAGACAAGGTGAGCCATGAAGAAGAAGCCAAGAAAAGAGGCTCGACCAAGGTCTCAAAAATAAGCCAAAGGAAAAGTTGTTTGTTTTGTCCAGCACAAAGGACAAACACCCAAATATCAAATAAATGAGTTAAAGTGTAATGGTTCGAGCCCTTAAGTGGTCTTGGTCCGTCTTTGCTTCCTGGGCTATCAAATGTGATTTTAGATCCAATAGCACTTAAAAGTGCTTTCAATTAAAAGTTTCTAATGAAACTAATTGAGTTTAGTCTTCATCTCTATTGTTCATCAGAGCTCCAAGGTTTATTTGGTATCAAAATATCCAACAATCTCTACTTTCATGCCAAATATATCCGCAAAAAGAAAAATAAGTTTAGTAGATGCACAATATGATTTCAGACAAAATTGAAATGTAACATGCCTTTACCGATGCTTAGAAGCGTAAGACAACTTTTAAATTTTACTAAGGGTAGCACCTTAGTGCCTTGTCTACAGTGTGATAATCAGAATGCACTTTCTCTAACTTTTATCCAATCTTAAGACACTATATCTCTAATAAAATGCTGCCTAATATTCTATATATTTAGTGCGTTCATGAAACACAAGAGTTTTACACAAATGGATGGTAGATTAACTATCAGAGTATACTTGCTACAACTTTAAGGTTGTAAACCTAAGTGCAGGTTGTCTCAAGCAGTAAACTTGGAAGTTCGAGGTTGAACCATAGGGAAATGGAAGGAAATAAACTACTCTATGAGTGGTGAACAATTCGTGGAAATACAATGGAGAAGAACACTACAGCGTTGGGGAGGAATATGCTAAACCTACAAAAGAAATGCAATGAAGGCTTAATCCTGTTTTAAAAGAGGTGGTAAGAAATGAAGTCATTAAACTCCTAGATAATGAAATCATTTATCCTATTTCTGATAGTAGGTGGGTAAGTTCAACCCAAATTGTACCAAACAATATTTGGTGTTACTGTAGTAAAAAATGAAGAAAATGAGTTAATTCCAATTAAAACTGTTACTAGTTGGCACATGTGTATCGACTATAGAAAACTCAAGTCAATGACTAGAAAAGATCATTTTTCTTTACCTTTTATAGATCAAATATTGGAAAGAGTGGCAGGACATGAATTATATTGTTTTCTAGATGGATATTCTGGGTATAACCAAATTGAAATTGCACCTGAGGATTGGGAAAAGACACTTTCACCTCTTCCTTTGGTACTTTTGCTTATTGTAGAATGCCTTTTGGATTATGTAATGCACCAGCTACATTTCAAAGATGCATGCTTAGTATTTTTAGCGATATGATTGAAAAGATCTTTGGAAGTTTTCATGGATGATTTTATTGTTTTTGGAGATTCATTTAATGATTGTTTAATTAGCTTGCAAAAAGTTTTAGTTAGGTGTGAAGAAAAAAATCTTGCGCTCAATTGGGAAAAATGTCATTTTATGGTCACTAGTGGTATCATACTTGGTCATATTGTATCATTTAACGGAATTGAGGTAGACAAGTCTAAAATTGCATTGATTTCTACTTTGCCTACTCCAAATAGTGTTAAAGAGGTAAGATCTTTTTTTAGACATGCTGGTTTTTATAGAAGGTTTATCAAAGACTTTACTGCTGTATCTAAACCACTGTGTAATCTCTTATCTAAAGACATGCCTTTTGAATGGACCAATTCTTGTCAATGTTGTAGAACTTAAGAAAATGCTTACTTGTGCTCCTATCATGCAACCTCCAGATTGGAATTTACCTTTTGAAATCATGCGTGGTGCTAGTGACTATGCTGTTGGAGCTGTCTTGGGCCAAAGAAAAAGATAAAAAACCTCATGTCATTTACTATGCAAGTAAAACTTTGAATAGTGCTCAAATGAATTATTCCACTACTAAAAAAGAATTGCTTACTGTAGTTGATTACGGCCAAAGTATAATGCGGTAGTAGTTGTATGACTTTAAGATGTTGTATCTACAGGGAGATGAGAAATTTGTTAAATGATCAAAAGTTTAGGGTTTTCTTCGTACTTTGTGTAAGGAATTTATCAATTTAAATGAAATGTAACTATCAATTATCGAAGTAACGAAATTTGAATCAATGTGTGAAATAATGAAGTGCAGGAATTCTCTCGATTGGTTCGGATTAATCAATATGAATCACTCATTCAAATCGCTTTGAGAAACGACAATGTACCTCAAGTATAATGCAGTAATCAAATCACCAATAAAATTGTATGAAATTGAAATTCAACAAATAGTTAATTTCACAATAGACAAAACATGATTGAGCCTATGAGAAATATAGTAAAAGTTAAATCAATCTCACAACAATGCTTAAAGTTGAGATCTAAATCAATTGAATTTCACTTATAATTCTAGAATTTAGATTTCCCACAAGATATTCTCACTTTAATTCAGTCTGCCCACGTTCTGGAGTGTTTTTGGGCCTAAGAAACGTGTCAAAACATGTTTCCATAAGTGATGACGTCAATTTAGGAATTTGGTAAATTTAGTTTCGAAGTATAACTATGCGACCATATGGTTATAAGCCATGTGGTCGCATAGAACAAATGTGTGGCATCCAAAAGTTCTTTGGACCCTTCTATGCGGTCGCATAGCTTTTTAACTATGCGACCGCATAGTTCAAAAATTTTCCTACCCAACAGCTTTTAGTATTTTGGCCATAACTTTTTTTTACGATATCCGATTAGGTGATTTAAGTTGAATTGGAAAGCTAACTCAAAGAGCTACAACTTTGCTTCAGAAATCATCTTCCAATTCGATCATTATCCATGTCAAAATGGGTCTTAACATGAGGTTAAAAATCGGTGTGTAACTTTTTCAATTGGGAATTGATTTGTGAAGATGTTATGGTCATATTTTACTTCTTTTGACTTCAAATTACACCCAATTGACTCCTAGATTTCTTGAATAATCATTCAATCACCCGTCTCATTATGAATTATTTGCATCTTGGTCCTTGAACTTTCACATTCTTCCACTTTGGCCATTTTTTCTCATTTCTTCCAAATTTCACATTTTCCATCAAATTGCGACCTAGATCAAAACAAAGAGTAATGAATGTATTTTGACATCCAATAATTATACGAATGCAACAATTAAGAGGAAAAAATATTATATTTTACACTCTTACTAGTAGTGTTTGCTTTGACAAATTTCGATCATATCGTGTTGGCTCACCAATTGTTATTTTAGTGATCATGCAACTTTAAAATATCTTCTCTCTAAGAAAGATTCCAAACCTAGATTGATTAGGTGGATTCTTTTACTCCAAGAATTTGACGTCACCATTCAAGAAAAGAAAGGAGTAGAGAATGTTGTAGCTGATCACTTGTCCAGGCTTACTTGTGATAAATCGTTTGAAACAACATCGATCAAGGATACTTTCCCTAGTGAACAACTTTTTAGTGTTTTTGACTTGCCTTGATTTGCTGATATTGCTAATTATCTTGTAATAGGTCAAATACCATCTCATTGGAATACCCAAGACAAAAAGAAATTCTTCGAAGAGGTAAGAAATTTCTTTTGGGATGATCCTCACCTGTTTAAATATTGTCCGAACCAAATAATAAGAAGATGTCTGCCAGATAATGAAATTCAAAAGATAATTGCTTTTTGTCATTCTGAAGTATGCGGAGGTAATTTTTCAAAGAAAACTGCTGCAAAAATCTTACAGTTTGGATTTTATTGGCCAACTCTTTTCAAAGACACATATGAATTTTGTAAAGCTTGTGAATGTTGTACAAATTTAGGCGGGATTACTCGTAGAAATCTGATGCCACTGACACTCATGTTAGTTATTGAAATATTTGATTGTTGCTCCATTTCCATGAACTTTTGGTTATTTATACATCTTGGTAGGAGTTGATTTTATTTCTAAATGGGTAAAGGCAATTCCTTGTAAACATAATCATAACAAAATTGTTTTGAAATTTTCGAAAGAAAATATTTTGTGAAGATTTGGAATACCTCGAGCCATAATAAGTGATGGGCGTTTATACTTTTGTAATAAACCTTTTAAAACCTTAAGGAAAAAATATGGAATTACTCATAAAGTGTCTACTCCTTATTACCCAAACACTAGTGGTCAGCCGAACTTGCAAATAGACAGATTAAATACATTTTGGAAAAAACAGTGAATCCAAATAAAAAAGTTTGGTCTTTATGATTAACTAATGCATTTTGAGCTTATCGTACAGCTTTCAAAACACCTCTTGGTATGTCACTTTATTAACTTGTTTTTGAAAAGCCTTGTCATTTACCTGTTGAATTGGAACACAAAGCATTTTGGGTTATTAAAATGTTTAATTTCAGTTTAGATAAGGCAGGTTCACTATGGAAACTTCAACTGAAAGAATTGAAAGAATTCAGGAATGAAGCTTATGAGAACTCTCGAATTTACAAAGAAGAATAAAGGTATTCCATGATAAAAATATTGTTAGAAAAACTTTTGAGCCTTTCCAAAAAGTTTTTTTTGTTTAACTCAAGATTATCTTTATTTCCGGAAAAATTATGCTCCAAGTGGACTGGTTCTTTTATTGTCAAAATTGTTTACCCACACGGAGCTATAGTAATTGAAAATCCAAGTAATGAAAATATTTTTAAAGTTAATGGACATAGTTTGAAACCATTTTTTGAGAATTTCTCTAAATCGGAGAAGTCCATTGCTTTGCATGATCCTAAAGATTGGTATCATCTTGTACGTTTCCTTTGAATTTTATAATGTTGTGTGTTTGTTTTAGGTGTGTTTCTTTTGTTGTCACTTTTCTTTTTTTTTTTTTCTCTAATGAAATTGAAGGTTCATCTAGGCCAAGTTTATACGGACTCTTCAGGTAAAGCTCAAAACCCATCCCTTTGTTCAAAACTTTGCTTCTTACCATCCTTCATACATTTTGCTTGTTTAATCTTCACATTGGGACAATGTTTCTTTTAGATTTGGGGGAAAGAAATCAAAAAGTTCAAAAAAAAAAAAAAAAGCCTTGCCGACCGATGATGATATTATTTGAAATTGTTTTTATATTATAAATTGTGACTATGGGATGCTGTTTTGATTAAGTTGGAGCTTGTTCATATTAGATTGATTTATATTGAGCACTGTAATCATGAAAATCACATGCTATTTAGGTTGGATCAATGGATAGAATAGGTAGAATTGGTTATGGCAAAAAAAAAAAAAAGTTTCCTACTAAACTAATTCTAGGATAGTTTGGGATGGTTGAACTATTGTAGGGAGACATTGAGATATATGTGAATTCCATGTGTGCTAAATATATTGTGGATTGTTTAAGACCAATAATATGATAATTGGGTGAAAATTTTAAGTTAAAGATCGATTTTCGAGAATGGGTGTTTAATGAGGGGCATTGCACTAATCATTGCATAAAAGGAAAAAAGCTGCCATGTTGTGAAACTACCCTGAAAGATCCCAATGAGGATAATCTATAAATAAAAAAAAGATCAGCTAGTGCATGAAATAGAATACACACGACAAACTTGAAAAAAAGCAGGTGCATAAAACAGAAGACGCACTACATGTTTTAATTAAGTCCCAAACATTTATTTTAAAAAATTAGAGCTTTGATAAGAGATTAGTAACTTAGTTGATTCTTGGAGGTTGAATCAGTTAAAAATAAGGAGAATCCTAATTTATTGATATGTTGAGCTGCAATTAGTAAAATTTAACCAAACAAGAGAGGATGAGTATTAGTATATAAATTCAACATTAAATCACACACCGAGAAATTTCAAAATCAAGTTTGAGGGTGTGCATCCCACGAAAGAAGAGAGAAATAATTGACCTTTGAGGGTCAGGAAGAGTCCAATTTGAAAAAGTACGTGATTGAATTGATTATGCGCACCCGTTGGTCGAGCATTGGAAAAGTTAGACTATGTTTTGGTAGCAAAACTTAGAAGCATTTTGTTAAGCAATTTCAAATCCTGAGACAAGTGCGACATGCTATTTCATTTGAACTATTTTGAATTTTTATTGCTAGAGACTAGCAATATCTTGGTTGGGGAGTGTGAATAATTTCTAAAAGTGATTCAAAGATATATCATTTACAAAGCATTTTACATTCACTTTGTTTAAATTCACTAATGTTAGTCTCTAATTTAAATTCTCTTTTCGTAAATTCAATTTTCATAAATACACGGTTAAAAGTGTAATTAATCAAAATATGTATTTACATACAGGTCGGCATGAGTATTATACATTTGAAAGAGTATTTATTTGATGTATTTCAAATGTATTTCTAATATAGAACAAGTGGAGCAAGTGAAAAAGAAAATGTTGAAAAGTCAAAGATGATTAGCTGTCTAAAGAAAGATGCAGCCGTTTCGGTTAAATGACCATAACTTGAGCTATAGTTATCGAACCAAGGTGATTTAAGTTGAGTTGGAAAGATAAGATATGTATCTACAACATTCATGTTTTTTCAAGAAGTCAAATTCTTATCATAAAATAGCCAAAATTACCGTGCAAAATCTAAGTTGTTACCTGTCCGATACAGCTTTTCTACTTGTGAGTACCACTCATTTTTTTTTACTATATCTGGAGTTGTAGAGATCCAATGAACCTGAAATTTGCACCAATAGAAATATAACTCGAGTGGAAACAACTTATCTTTCGATCAAAAGTTCAAATTTGTTGCACAACATATCTAAAAATTAGTATCAAATTGTATATTCCAACTGTCTTCAAGTTGGATAGAAACAAGTTGCATTTTCCACTTGCATGTTAGATGTTCCTTTGCCTATAAAAGGGAATTTTGGCCAAGAGTTTGAGGGCATCAATTCCTCTTCATCATATTCTAGCTCCTTCATTTTATTTGTAACATTTTATTATGTATTTCTAAAACTTTAGCTAGAGATAGGGGTGAAACTTTGGTGAATGTGTAGTAGTCTTTGATCATTCACTTTGTTCTTCACTGTTCATGCTCTTACTTGGTTGAAGTATATGTTCAACAAATGGTTTGGGTTTGTTAGAGACTTTGATTTATTGTTGACGATTTTGGTACAATAAATGTTTAGATAATCTTTACATACTAACAATTTATTTAAACATATTCTCTCAAACGATTATTAAGAACCATCTTTTAGTATACTTGTTTGATAGAATATGTTAGTTGTTGGTATGTAGAGATTATCTATGCATTTATTGTGCTAAAATTGTCAACAATAAATCAAAGTCTTTAACAAATCCAAACCATTTGTAGGATATATACTTTAACCAAGTAAGAAGATGAACATTGAAGAACAAAGTGAAGATAAAAAACAATACTACAAATTCACCAAAGTTTCACCCCTATTTCTAGCTAAAGTTTTAGAAATACATAATAAAATGTTACAAAGAAAATGAAGAAACTAGAATATGATGAAGATGAATTGATGCCCTCAAACTCTTAGCCTAGGTCCCCTTTTATAGGCAAAGAAACATCCAATATGCAAGTGGACAATGCAACTTGTTTTTGTCCAACTTGAAGACACTTGAACATGCAATTTGATACCTATTTTCAGATTTATTGTGCAGCCAATTTGAACTTTTGATCAAAAGATATGTTATTGCCACTCGAGTTATCTTTCCATTGGTGCAAATTTTAGGTTCATTGGACCTCTACAACTCTAAATATGACCAAAACAATGAGTACTGCTCAAGGTAGAAAAGCTGTATCCGGCAAGTAACAACTTGGATTTTGCACGGTAATTTTGGCTACTTTATGATGAGAATTTCTTATAACCCATTCCTTCAAAGTCAAAGGCAAGACTATTTATTCAAAGTCAAGGGTTCCACTAGTTAAAGCCAAATGCAGACTTAAATGAAATAAATCATTTTATTATGGCTTATTTTATAATGAAAACTTTTTGAGTGTTTAAGATGAGTAAAATTTAATTTGGGGATTTATTTTTCTATTTACGGAAGTTAAGGATTTAATGCTATAGCATATTAATGTTGGAGGACTTGATTGGAAAGATAGGTATTAATTGAGTACGAGTGTCATGTAATAAACCCATTTCTTCCATTTGATCTATAGACACTACTTGGGGACAAAAGGGGCAGAAAGCAGGAAAAAAATGGTGGAAAAAAGAAGAAGAAAGAAATAGAATTAAAAAAAAAAAAAAAGAGGTCAAAGATTATTTATGACACATTTGTGACTTGGTATGTAAGATATGTGATATTGAGATTTTGATATGTGAAACATATAATATTGACTTGGTATGTAAGATATGTGATATTGAGATTTTGATATGTGAAACATATAATATTGAGATCAGTCAGAAAAGTACCCATGATTATATACTTCTTCTAGTTCACAGAGGGTCCTTGGTCGTGTTCTATCCTACACGGAGGGGTCTTGACCGGATATTAGTATGACCGTGTACATATTTTTCACAAGGAGGCCTTGACCGTGTTCTAGAATTGATTACCAGAAGTTTTAAGATTGATTTTCGTTCACGGAAGGGGCCAAAGGCCCATGGCGAAAGTTCTTAGCACGAGGGATGGATTACATATTTTAGTTAGAGGGTACATTTTTTGTGAATTTTTCAGTACATTTGATATGATGATATTATAGCACGATTACCAGCTTATGTTTATATCATAACTTGAGATGATATTTTCCACGTTATGTGAATGCCTCACGTCTTGGCTATAATTATATGATGTTATCTTGTGAGTTATTCAATGATATGAACTCGATTTTCGATAAAGATGTAAAATTGAAAGTATAATTATTTTTTAACTTCTTCACTCACTGAGCTATCAACTTATATGTTTTCCTGTAATTTTTTCTACAAGTAGCAATTGATTCTTTTTAGCTAAAAGAGCTTAATGATTTTGAATTGAGAGTCACACGACATGTTGAATATTATAACTCGTTTTGATGAAACATGAAGTAAATAATTTGGGCCCATCGAATTATATTTTACATAAGCATTTGATTTTGTTGTATTTTTTGAAATAACTCATAGTCAGCCTTGATGATAGATTTGACATCTAGTTAGCATCTATTATCGGTGCACGTCACGTTTCAGGACCACTAGGGTGATTCGGGATGGGTCATGTCAGAATTTGATTTCTTGTGAAACATGAAAGTTGTAGATACATATATTATCTTTCCAACTCAACTTGAATCACCTTGGTTTGATAACTATAGCTCAAGGTATGATCATTTAATCGAACCAGCTGCATCTTGCTCGAGACAGCTAATCATCTTTGACTTTTCAACTTTTTTTTCCTACTTCCTCCGCTTGTTCTATATTGAAAATACATTTGAATACATCAAATAAATATTCTTTCAAAAGTACAATATTCATACCGACATGTAGTAAATACATATTTCGATTAATTGCACTTTTAATCATATATTTATGAAAATTGAATTTACGGTAGGAGAGTTTAAATTAGAGACTAATATTAGTGAATTTAAATAAAATGAATGTAAAATGCCTTTTAAATGATATATCTTTGAAGCACTTTTAGACGTTAATCGATACTATTACATTATCACTTAAAAGACCCAGTTCATTAAGTAAACCTCTAAATCCCAAAACTTCTTTAATAACTAGTGTTAGCAGTATACTCTAATTCATTAGTAGATAAAGCAGCAATATGTTGGAGTTGAGACTTCCAACTCACATAAAAGTTACACAATGGAAACATATAAGAGGAATTATACTTTCTATTATCTCTATTACCGCTATAGTTAGCATTCGTAAATCTTTTAAGTTTCACACCCTCTGCAATAGACTTTTAAACTAACTCGTCATCAAAGTACTCTTTAAGTACCTAAGCAACCACTTTAATGCTTTCCAGTATTTGTGACTAAGATTAGACATGTGCTGCCCACTTGACACACTCACGGTGAAAGCCAAATGAGATCTAGTATAGACCATAAAATACATAACAGAACTATTAACATTAGAGTAATGCATCTTACTCATAAAATCCTTTTATTTTTCTTTAGTAGGCGATTGGTCTGTAGACAGAACAAAATGGTTCCCAAGAGGAACAAAAGTAGGTTTGCAATCAAGTATGCCAAATTTCCTCAAAATTTTAAGCACGTAAAGAGTTTGATGTACAAATAAGCAAGAATTAGACCTATCATGTTAATTTCCATACGAAGGATTCTCCAAGCTGCCCTAGGCCTTTCTTGTCAAATTTTTACTCAACTCAATTTTAATCTTGTTTACCATTGTCATGTGAGGTCCAGTTAATAATATATTGTCCACATAATGTAACAAATATGCACAATCCTTATTAGTACTGTGGCGTTGGTAACACAAACAATGATAGAAATCACTCCTCTTGAAACTAATAGATAACACATAGGAATCAAACTTTTTGTAACATCGTCGTGGAGACTATTTCAACCAACAACGAGATTCTTTAAAAAAACACGCACAATCAGGTTTAGATTTTAAAAATCTTTGAGCTAATTCATAATAAAAAATTCATCAAGACCACCATACAAAAAAGAAATTTTGAGATCGAGTTATTTGAGTACCCAGTCATAGCCCTAGTTTGAGCCCCATTTTCCACATTGTTTTCCGTATTTTTTCTAAAGTACTCATTTCAATCACATTTTTTATTAAAGTAATATTACACGCAAATTAAATTTTTTTTCTTATTTTTTAATCATATATTTTTCATCAATTTACTATTTCACAATACATTACAATAAATTAATGGGCTCAAACATGGCCATAATAAGCAGTAAAAGCAAGCATGACCCTAATAGTGATGTGCTCAATAACTAGCGAAAAGATCTCATTATAATCTACCCATTCATTCTCTGTGTAACCATTAGCACTAATCTAGCCTTATATCTTAAGAGCTCACCTTCAATAGTTCCCTCTTTAATCTTATAGACCTATTTGCATCCTACCATGAATTTATCATTAGGTCTAAAAACTAAATTTCAAGTTTGATTTTAATAAGACTCATCTCTTCTCCCATGGTACTTTGCAATTCTTGGCTGTTTTGCTATTCTTCCCTTTTCATACAAGGCATCTCAAACTCATTAAAAGTTACATATCGAGTTATGATTATTCTCACACCCTTCTGGCTTCTTTCCCACAGCCTATATCCATTAACACCCTCAAGGTAACCTAAGAAGACCTGCTTTTTTAGTTCTAGGTTCTACTTTTTTCTCACTTTGATGAGAGAAAGCAGCATAGTCAAAGGTCTTAAGAATAGAATAATCAG
This sequence comes from Olea europaea var. sylvestris, assembly GCF_002742605.1. Lineage (NCBI taxonomy): Eukaryota > Viridiplantae > Streptophyta > Magnoliopsida > Lamiales > Oleaceae > Olea > Olea europaea. The sequence continues at coordinate 202,337 of NW_019240764.1, read as the reverse complement.
CGCATTATCGTACCAAATCTCGTACGGAGTATTACCGGTCAAGGTAGTGGAAGGAATTATAATAGTCAAAGTGCATACAGTCATAATAGCTTTACCCAAAACAATTTAGGCACACTAGAACTTAATAACATACATCTAACTTTATCAAGTAAGGTCCATTTTGCCATATAGTGTAAAGCACAGTCTTGTGTCTAGTGGTGCTAGATTTATTGCACAAATTATCAAATTTAGCAATGCAAAATTTGAGACCATATTTAGTATGCAAATATTTCACCTTTTTACCTGTTTGATTCTCTACATTAACCTTTTACTTTTTAAAATTTACAAACGTTTCAGATTTATATTTTAGTAAATAAGCTATCACACATCTCAAGAAATTATCAATAATAGACAAAATATTTGTTATCACAGATTAGCATAAATGTATTCTATCACTCTACATGTCTTTTTTGTGCTAATGCAAATGACATCCTACGATGTTTACCGAGCACACAATGATCGCAAAATGGAATTTCAGACACTTGATCATTAACAAACATACCCTTATCATTGAGGAATTTAAATCCCTTACTACTAACGTGAGCTAACCTATTGTGCCACTTTTTTGTGTGTGATCAGTGTTCGTGATAATAAAATTTAAACCACTCATGATTTCAACATACATGATGTATAGGCCTCTGTGCCTAGTACCTTAAAGGTTTTAAGTGTTCACTTAAACATTTTTAACACCTTATCACCAAGTAAACCAGTGAAAGTTGTGCGCTCCAGCTCTCCTAAAGAAATTAGATTCCTATTCACATGTGGAATGTATCAAACTTCTTTTAATGTATGCACAAAACCACTGTTAAATCTGACAATCACACTATCCACACCAATGATCTTATATGTGACTCCACCCCCATGCAATTACATATCCATGACTAGACTCGTGTAAATTACCAAATCACAATTTAGTTGATATAATATGAAAAAAAGCATCGGAGTCAAGAATCCACTCATCCATATGGGAGTTCATGGACAGCTTAATTTCAACTAGTTTAGTAACTAAGAGCATGCAATGTAATGGCCAAAATCTTGAAATTTGAAATTTGTATAAAAACAACAACATCCTTTTTTTTTTCTTTCAAAAATTTGAGTTAAATTAAATTACTTCTTAATTTTCTTTCATTTTATAATTACCCTTATGTTCTCTTACAAGTTCTGAAATTTATTTAAAACAAATGATTTAAGGTTGATAACTTTGATTTTTTAAATAATGCAATTAAAACGAAGGTTAGCATGCATTAATGAAGTTAAATTCAACAACACGCTACCCAATGATCAAACTTAGTTGGACCATTTATTGGATTAAAAATTTTATAAAATTTTTATGGTATTTTCTAAATTTATTCAAGTAAAACATAATAATATTTTAGATTTTTTAACATCATTTAGACACTCAAATAAACACTTAAACACGTGAAAAAATTGTTCTCAGGTGCATTGAACTCTTCAAACAGAAAATGGCATAACTTATCCCACTGACCTTCAATTGACTTGATTTGAAAGCCAACGCAAATGACTCATAAGGATTTTAAACTCCACTAGTTTTGTCGAAGAACTTAAAAAATTATATTCATGATGACATGACAAACTTCAGGCAGTAAGCTAAAAAATATTGTTTACAAATCTAAAGTTTAATATTAACTTATTTAGCAACTTTAATTATATACATGCTTAAATCAATTAAAAATTTCAATGTTCACATCAAGAAAAAGAAATAGGAAATCCTAAAGAATATTAACAAACATCTTTTAGAAATTAAACATAAATTGCATAACTAGTAAGGACATGAAACTTTTCAAATGTGATTAATTACACAGATGAAGCACCTTTCTCCATTCGGATCTTCCATAATAACATAAATCTCATTTCTTCGACCATCCTTTAATTAGAAAAATTTGTCAAAATATAAGGTTTGAACTTTAAACTCAGTAGGAGTAATATCACTTGGTGCATCTTTTTGTTGTAAACATATACACAAAGTGATGTGAAAGAATTTAATATTTCACGTAGATGAATGCTGGTAAATTCATGATTTCGAAAAATCCCCTGAAATCGTTGAAACCAGTAATGACCATGCATAAACTTCTTTGTTTATAGTTTCAAAAATTCTAACACACATCACAAGCATACATTTATATATACACGATGATAAAAAATTGTAAATACTTAGCACCATCACCTTGATTTTCTTGAAATATAAAGGAACAACATGTATAGAAGTCTTTCTCCTTCAAACTCTTGCTATTCTTTTGAGCTTAACTTAACTAGAAAGAGATTTTTGGGAGAAAAATAAAAGAAAATTCGAATTTGAGGAGAAGTGTGGAAAAAAATGCGGCTTTCCACTTCTTGTAACCCATTTTTAGTGAAAAACTAAGTTGGAGAGTTATATTATCATTAATTTTGATAAATTGAGTATTTAAATAGGAATTTAAAGAGTTTTTAGCCCAAAAAAATTTAATTCTTATAAAATATTTTATAAAACATTTACATTATGAAAAATGAAAGAAAATAAATTATTTATTTAACTTATAACCTATTTCTACAAATGTCCACTAATAAAATTATTACTCCAACTAATTAACTTGATATAATTGTTCTTAATATATAAAATGATGAGTTTTTAATTCCAAAACGTGTTTATAAAAATATTTTATAAAACTACCTACAATATGATTCGAAACTATGTTGCCAATGTGAAATAGCACGCAAATAACCATTGTGACAATCCACTTATTCATTAAACATTTGTAATCACATTTATTTAAATGTAATGCCTTAAATATTTGGGGTTTTTAATAACTTATGTCTTAGGCTTTCATTACCTTAAATAGGTCGAGTCTTTACCCCCCCCTTTTTTCTGCCACCACTACTTTGAAATCCCAAGAGTAATTAACCGAACGGGGGGGTGGGGAATTGGTTTTAAAAATTTTTTTTATTCGAAAAATAAACGTAAGTTAAGTAAAGAATATGTTGATCAATTAATAATCATAAGCAAATAAAAGCAAGTAGATCACTCAAATAACAAACATAAATATATTTTCTTTCTAAAAAAATTTAAAAGTGTCTAGGATGATATAAAACCTATTCTACACAAGCTATATAACGAGAAATCAGATCCTTTTATATAAGGAAAAATAATACAATTCACAGCTCAGAATTTTTGGTCGAATTTGCTTACTATCCCATCAGTTAGTATTTACAATTAAAAATCAGAAATTTATATAAGTCAATATATAAATATATAAAAATATGCCATATTTTCCCCACAATATACGATGTGAATATATGTTCTAGATCTGGCTACCAGTGTTCAAAGATCAATAGTTTGGTAAGCTAGGTCAACTGGTTCAGTATGGCTAAATAAAAGCATATACATAGACGCGACGATATTATTGTTACCAATTCACGTTTTGCCTTATCTTAAAAAAGCATGCAAAAGTTCAGATATTCTTATTCTTCTTTAAAACTTGTCTTTTACTTTTTACTATTTCCTGCTTCCTGACGACTTAACTTCTACAAATTAGTTCCTTTACTGGTCCATGATATTGGTACCTATTCCTTTCAATTTTCTTTGTTAGGATTTAAGAAAGTCTAAAGCATGTGGCCCTGCCCAGGAATGAAAAGAGAAGAAAGTGAGTTAAAAGTGTGCACAATAGATTCCGGGACTAGACATGGAACTTCATTTGTTTTCATAGTTTATAAATTTAGCCATAAACCAAGTTATGTGAGCTTAGCTGCTCGGATAAGTTATAGACACTCTCACTCACCAGCAGATTTAGCACTCAATGGGCATCGAGTACTGGCAGCCGCTCATGTTGGCTCTACCAAAATTTTTTCCCCTTATATTGGGCGGCCGCTCAAGCGGTCGTCTAGTGGCCACTCGTGCTCACCTCTCATTTTGGATCTGCTAGTGTTCTCATTGGATAGATTTTCAGAAAGAAATAATTGCATGAACCTCATGATATATATATTATGCCTTTGTTTGGTTCTATTAAAAAAATGAATTAAAATTTCAGTTAAAGTCAACAATTAATTTTAATCACACGTGTTATATGATATTCAATTTTTCAATCACAAATTCTATTAATTGTTATTAAAATTTACTAAAAATATAATTTTTAGGGTGTATCTAGAGAGACAAATGTAACGTGCATCATTCAAATACCAACGTTAACATCTTAATGATTGTTAAATGCCTCAAATTCTCTCAAGCTTTTTCATCGCCCTTTTTTCTCTTTCTAAGTGCATATAAAAATACAAATTAAAAATCAATTAGATATTCCATATTTACGTAGGAATATAATATGTTGATTGATTGGATTTTCATAGCTTAGCTTTGACAGTAAGGACCCTTTCTCCATTCGTTGCTTTCTGTCTTTCTTGTCTGCTTGTCTTTCTTTAACACTCTTTCCTTTTCCTTTTCCTCACTTTTTTTCCCCTTTCCTTCTTTTTTCTGATTTCCCTCAGTGGGTACCTGATTCTCTTCACCAGCTACAGTCAGAGATTATAATGATTTGAAAATGAGTAGATTTCACTGTGCCCTCCCCAAAGTGAATTCCAAATTGGGCTCTTTGGTGCTCGTCTCTGATAGACTTGATGAGCTCATTTCTGACACTCTTTCATAGCTTGAGCACTTTGGTTCCATATCCTTCTGCTGTTCGCCATCATTATACACAAACTTGAGTATACATTTCTGCATGTATTTGTGTATATATATGTATGTATCAACGTGTATTTTAAACACAATAAGTCTGTGGATAATGAGAATATTTTCAAGGACGAATGACCAAAGGAATAATAAGGGAATAACCATCATGCATTTTCTATTAAATAATTGTACTATTTGTAAAGATCTATTAGGTTTGTTTCAGTGGATGAATCTTATCTAACATTCAACACTTAGACTATGAAATCTTACTTTTTTGACAATTGAAACACATAATCCCAAGGGGGAAACAGTTACATATACTATAAAATATTTAATCATATCAAAATGAGATTTTTTTATGTTGGTAGGTTTGGCGCAAAACCTGAACCAGAGCTAACAGCCATTAAAACTTAGAGGTATTTACTTGACTTTTACAAATGGCATAAATGTTTTAATGAATGCGGCTACTCTATACAAGATGTCTATACACTAAAAGACTATTTTAACCTCGTACATGCTCTTTAACCAGCAATTCAAAACCCAAATTTAGAGATAATTTTGTCACTTTAAAGTAAATTAACTCAAGCTCAAACTCAAATGAATACATGGATTATTCTCAAAATAAAAAGAGTATAAATATGCCATTTTATCCTGTACTTAGATCTAGTCAATGCTACACTAAGCCCCTATTTGATGGATAATAAAATAATATTTTTAGTAACTTTTAATAAAAGATTATAAAATATATGATTAAAAAGTTGTGGATTTCATGAAATATAAAATTAAAATTAATTGTTGATTTCTATTTAAATTAAAATCTAAATTTTAATTCCTATCAAACAGAGGTTAACCTTTTTTGTTCCTTACAAATAAGAATGCACTTGTTAGGTCTCACGATGCTGCTTAGAAACTGTTGAATCGACTCATTTAAAAAATTTAAATCGTTAAAGATGTTAGTAAACAAAATATCCTTCACATGTTAGATATATTTATTTATTTATTTAAATTTTATCTCAAAATGGAACTTATCTTTGTATTACCTTCCCTTTCTCTTAATCTCTTTCTTTTTGGTTTACCCTCTATTTGTTTGACTGGGGGATTTAAATTATATATTTATGGGCTACATAACTAAAATAAGGGTTCTATACATAAAGGACGCTCTATTGAAAATGCGTACTAAGGCTGCAAGTTCATTGAATATACAATGGGAGCCTGTTACGATTAAGATGTAAAAACGCTACTTGTACATATTTTTTTAATATACGAGGTTAAAGGTACTGAATTGCCGACAAGATTTAATTGGCTGGTTTAACTTTGTTTTTTATCCAAAATGGTGTGAAATTTTACCAACTCAGCCATTCTGCAACCCCATATGTAAAAATAATCTGTACAAGTAGCATTTCTGATTATATTACGATTTTACCTTGAGGAGTTGCTCCACAGGTTATGACTGTCCTTATCTTGATTCCTATTTTGCTGAAGTGAAAATTCAGACTTCCTCTGAATCTCCAACAGTAAATCTTCCGAAGTATCCCCGGATGACCCGTTTTCGAACATGTCCGATCGTCCTAAAGATGTGAAAAAAATTAAGATTTCCAATTAATATAGAGAGTTTAAGGTAAGAAGAAAAATGAACTTTTTTTATAGCAATTTTAGACATTAACCCGAGGTAGCTGATGCTCTGTCAGTTGACTTCACTGTTCTATACATCTGCTAAAAAAACAAAGCCAAGCCATGCCATCAATATCAGAAATGGTAAGGTAAATTTATGGTTACTGATATATTTTTTATGTTTATATGTGTATATTTAAAAAAAAAAAAAAAAAAAAAAGAAAAAAAAAAAAAAAAAAAAAAAA
>NW_019240764.1:176437-195622 GCF_002742605.1 Olea europaea var. sylvestris | reverse complement strand
ATATTTAAAAAAAAAAAAAAAAAAAAAAGGAAAGAAAAAGAAAAAGAAATAAGAGCTAATGTAGGTCTTCCTATATTGTAGCCTAATGCAGTAAAAGTACATACAATAAATGTGTAGATATCTAACATACACACATATATATATATATATATATGTATATATATATATATATATATATGTATGTATCCATATGGTTTCCTGAAGATTAACCATGGCAAATAAACAATGGTTTTCTAAAACCAAAAATATGCTAATATATATCATTGAGTCATGATGGTTCTGTACTTCCTTTTGAAAAAATGTGCAATTATTTCAAATAAAAAATAAATAAATAGAAAATTGACTCTGTGTTTTCAATTCTGTGTTTTGTCTTATATGTTTGATATATTATTGTTGAATGAATGACTCTATCTCTCTCCTGCTATCATATTCATCTTTTTCTTTTACATGGAGGGTTCATTTTTCCAAGCAAAAAGCTGCATAATAGCTTGCAGAACCATCAGATCTAGTAGGAAAAAAAAAAGTTCAGACGAGTTGAGAGCTTCTCTTTAGGGAAAAATGAACATTGGAATTTGAGATTTATGTGTTTTTGACATTTACCCCCTTTTTTGGCAAAATCTGAGCCTTGCAAAGGCACCATTGTTAGCAAGCAATTGATGAACAAGCTGCATAAAGATTTCATCTTGATTTGGAGAAGAAGAAGAAGATTGTAATTTACCTGTAAATGGGACTTAACATGTGCCAAGGTTAGATCTTTAACGTCCATGAGCTCCAGAACTGACTTGGGTGTTGCTCCTAATTTTCAAGAGCAAATATAAATATTACTTAAAGATTATCCCTCTCTCTATTTACAGCAAATGTTCAAGATTGCTAAATGGACCATAATTAAGTTTAGAAAAAAAGGAGAAAAATTCAATTAAAGAATGAGACCTACTTTCATGGCCACCCAAGAGCTCAACAGCATGAACAAAACGGGAATGAAGGGTAGTAGTCCACCTCATCCGGGGAGCCCTCATGCTCCTTTTAGCCGGGAACCTTGACCTCATTAGGCTTTGAGGCTGAAAATGGCTGCTTGCAGCATTACTATTACGAGTGGAAGAAGGTACAGATGCATCTAAATTTTGCTGATGAGCAAATGGGAAGGTCGGAGGGTTTTGGTAAACTGGAATTCCTCTTATGGGCCTCAAGAAACTGAGTTCCGGGCTTAGCCCTTGATGGTGGAAGGGCTGAGGACGAAGGTTTTGCTGTGGAAACTGGTGGATGAAATTGTTTGTATTGTTCTGAAGAAGGTGAAGATGGGTACAGTCCGGTTCCGCAACCCTTTGGTTCGATAAAGAAAGCTCGAAACTGTTGTCGGGGTTTGCCATTGAAGAGATTGAGTTTCTAGAATCTAGAGCTCTCTTCCAGAACCCCAAATCCATTTCATCCTCTCTTCTTCTCCAACCTGATGAAGATTTGCTATTTGGGAGGCTGATTTGTAGAGATAGGTCTGGTTGTGCTGAAAATAACTCCATAACATACAATCCCCGCCCGTCCCGGAAAAAGTTTCTATCTCCCTTTCTTGTTTTTCCCCTTTCTACTTTAGCTCCCACTCTTTTAGTGTTGCAGAAAGATTAGAAAAGGCCTTGTTTGAGACAAAAGCTGAGATTGGATGCAAAATTTCCGGGAGAGAGACAAGAAAAGAGAGACAGATTTTCTGGGGTTTTCTTCAGATGGGATTTGATGATCAATTCGTGAGGAGTAGTTGCAGACTTGAGATTGAGAGAGAAAGAGAGAAGAAATGACAAGCTATGAAGTGAATGGTTGTTTCTTTTGTGTGAAGTATATGCAATAAAGTGACACTTGAGGAAAAGAGGAACGAGGGGTGTTGGGGCGGGTTAGGGAGTGGGGTGTTGTATTACAAAAGTTTGTCTTAAATATTTATGTTCAGAAGCAAACCAATAATAGAGGATGTATTTTCATTTATTACTGTTAAGGGAAAAAATTTCACATCGATTAAAGATAAAAATATAGACCAATTTATAAGGTCTTGAGATACTCCTCTTAACAATGTTTTTAAGATGGAACCCCAAGTTTTAAACTCTAACGAACGATTCGATTCGACTATAAAACTTAATAAATGAGCATACGAATTTTAAAATTAGACTGCTCAAAAAAATCACCATCTTGTTGGAGCATGTTAAGGAATAAAATTTCACATTGATTAGAGATAGAAATATAGACCAATTTATAAGGTCATGGGCTACTTCCCTTTACAAGGTTGACTTTTTAAAATAGAACCCTAAATCTTAACAATTACCTGACTAATACATAACTTAAGGCCAACTTATTAATTATAAAGAGCACAAATTTTGAATAATGCTAAGCACTAGTTGGGTTAAATGCTTCAATATTCGATATTAGTTTAGGTAGAAGTGACGATGATATAGAAAGGTAGTAAAAAAAAATGGTTAATGTCATTTCATCGAAGTTGTTAAGAACATAAACTACACAATCAGACAATTCAATAAAATTGTTAAATTTGATGAACAGATATGTAAAGAGTGACTTTACTAAAATGACTTTTGAGTTCAGTCACTACTGTCTATCTATGTTGAAATATCTGATGACTAAAATTAAAGTTTTGTAAGCAAGGGAGTTTTTAAACCCAATTTTCACTTGTACATATACTTTTGGGTGGGGTGAGAAAGGGAGAAATAAAAGATGGAAAAAGAAAAAGTGAATTAGTCTTGAGATTTGATTCGTTTTATATCTGTACGTATTCTTTATAAGGGCAAGAAAAGGAAATTTTAGAGCAACCTTTTAATCTTTGAATTTGTCCCTCAACAACTCATACTTACCTTTCTTAAAGACCAAAATAAATAAATAAATAAAAACAGCTCTTTGTTTGATTGACACTAATGGGTTTGTGCCTCATCTTCCCAAACCCTAAATTCAAAAAATAATAATAATAATAATAATAGTAATAATAATAAATAATAATAAATAAATAAATAAATAAAAATTCTTATTAATTATAAATGCCACATGATCCTCCACTAGTTTTCCTTAAAGTAATGTCTATTATAAGATTACCCAATCACTACGACTTTTAGCCCAATTTTGGACCATATTTAGTTTAGGACCAATTTTCTTTGATAATGAAATATCAATTTACATCCTAGAGGAAAATTACACTTTAGGCCTAAAATTTGTCCCTTCACTATTTTAATGTGAACATAAATGGCATATGCCAGAGAAAAAAAAAAAAAAAAAACAATAGAAGTTAAAATTTTATATATTGTCAAGAGCAATGTATCTAATGTTACGTATGTATGTTAAAGTTAATTCAAAAGGTCATGCACTACTACAAACATTTTTTTTATTTCTTTATGATCAATCGAAAAAAATAAAAATCACACGATAAGCAGTAGACATGATCCCGTTAGCCAATATTATGTTACACAAAGGTGAACATCTATAACTCATGGTCTACCTCGTATTTATGGGCATGTTCTTTTTTTTTTTTTTTTGTGCCCTTACACATTTTTTTTCTCTTTTCTTTTTGTTTCTTTTTTACACTGATGGATTCATTAATGGCAAAAGGAAGAAATAGTATATTATCGTACTCTTAAGACCTTGTACAATATCACACACCATGTCTTATTGGCATTCTAATAATTGTTCCATTTAATTTTTTAATTACTTTATTAAATAAACAAGTTGTACATTTCTGCACCTATTAATAAAAAATAACACAAAATCTACAAAAAGGAATTATGAATTCCATGTAAATATCTATTTTCGAAGGATAATAGAAGAAATCATTCTTTCATATAACATCCTAATTGAATTGTATGTATTGATTTATTAAATATCTATTTTTATTGAAAAATTTCCTATTTGAGGACCTGAATTAGAGGTAAGGTAAAAATTAGTGATTTTGAGTCGGTCAAGCCCTTGTTTGGTGTAGTTAAAAATCAAAATTTTAGTATATTTTTAGAAAAGTTGATGAAACAAATTATTAAAAAATTGATAAAAGTCATGTGATTTCATGAAGGATTAGGCTATACGTTTAGGGCCCATATGGCCCTGGACAAGGAGCTTTTCCTTTCATGAAATATATGATTAAAATTAATTATTGATTTGAATTTAAATTTGTATAAACTATTTTAGCTACATCAAAGAAGGACAAAATGTGATTTGACCTTTTTCTTTTTTCATATATAACTAATATCCGAAAAATGTAGTCCATTTGATGTAGCATAGAATACGAATGAGACAACAAAATAAGTAGTTCGAGGAGCTGAGTGGGTGTAAACCTGACATTAGTCTTAAAAGATATAGAAATAATTTTGTTATAACTTAAACTCACTACATCTAGTCCCTCGTCGGACTTTACAATGATTGTTACTATGTGCTATAAGTTTTATTCATTTTCTTGAAGTTGTAAGATATGTGTTGTTGAATTTTGTTGAGGCCCAATTATCTCAAAGCCAAGTTCTTTAAGCCCACATTTATGATCCAAGTTGATGACCCAATAATTGGAAGTTTTGGATTTGGCAAAAATGTGTTCTTTTACTAACACACTTTTGGTTTAAAGAATATAATCTCTTGGATGGTGACAAGTGGCGAGCTCCTTACCGTCAAATCTTTTAGTCTCATATAAATAGGTTCTTGTGACTTTAGGGTTACACTTTTGTATCATTCTCGATGGTTTTTTGGCTCCGTGCCTTTTGTCTTCTTCGTTTCGATCTTGTGTTTTCTCTGAAAATACTTAGTATTGTATTTTTAGAGAAAATAGAAGAAAAACTCTTGTGTGAGTTTGCTTTATGAGAAGATTGTGTTGTACTGGTTTTTTGAGAACTCTGTGTTCTATAACTTGATTTTGCCTATTTTGGTCGGTATAGTGGATTTGAGTTTAATCCTTATAGATGCTCAAATGGGGACTAAGCGTCGGAAGTGGTCGTTGAACCTTTGGGTCCTTTGACCAAAAAATCTCTTGTGCTCTTTAACTTCTTGTTATGTGTTTGAGAAATCTTGATTTTATGTGTTAAGTTTTTGGTTTAAAAATGATTCTGGACCTACAGTGGTATTAGAGCTTTAAAATCTGTTTTTTTGACTTTAGTTTTCTCAAACTTATTTTCTAAAAGTCGAATACCTTGGTGAGACTCTTTGGCCTAAAGAAAACGATAGATCTGAGACGATCTGCCAACATTTAAACAAAAATCTTTTTCGTCTTAAGTCAGAACCATTTTTGGGTGTTTTTCAACATTCTTTTCATTTTGCAATATTCGGCAACGATTTACTTTCTAAAAGAAAATAAACAGTTGGTTTTGTCTTCTTGAAATCTGATTATTTTTTTAAACTACCCTAAGTTTGCCTTTGTCTAGGGGTCCCTTAGAGAACCCTAGAATCTGAGGAAATTTATGGCTTACTGTTCAAGAAATTTGGAATTGTTTGCTGTTTGATTTTATGTTATTGATACTATGTGTATGTTTATAACCTAAAACTCATATTCTGTTATCGAACTGTTGAATGACATTAACATGTGATACTGCTTCTGAGTTTCGTGTTCCTCTTAGGGAGATGCCTAATTGCATGTATATAATTTCGTGAAGTTATACTTGCTAAGACTTCATTTTTTTGGCTTACTGAGTGTAAGTACATTTGGCCTACAATGCCTTATTGTATTATAATTTATCACAAATCTTTGGTGTTAGATTTTTTTATTCTGTGATTGACATATCTTGTATTAATCAGTGTGACATACTACTGTTTATATCACACTTGAGCACAATTATTACACTACTGCATGTCATGACTTTTAAAGTAGATGGTTAGATTTGAGATGGCAAATGAGACTTTAGTCTTTGGCACTAGAAAATTAAGGCCCTAATGTTACAGTTAAAATGTGCTAAGACCATTGATGAATCTTGGCCAAAAATCTACTTGCTGACAGGAAAACTGAACAAGATAAGTTAGCCTAGATTACTTTTTTTTTTCATTTATCTGATTCTATGATTAGAAAAGTAGAAGAAACCAAAACTGTTGTAGAACTGTGGGATGATTTAGAAAAACAGTATCTCACTAATACTCTACCAAATAAGTGTTTTCTGTGAGGCAGTTCTTTAGCTTTAAATTTGATCCTAATCTTGATACAGAAGAAAACATGGATAGATTTCATAGGATCACTCGGATCTCATAAATTGTTATGAGAAGATCTTTGATGAGTAAAAGTTGTTGGCTTGCTTAATGCTCTAGGACACAAATACAAGAACATAAGAAATGCCTAAAATATGGTAGGAGTGATTTAACAATTGAAATAGTTCACATGTCCCTTCTAAGTAAGGAGCTAGAACTGAAATCTGAACATGAGAAGGTCTTTCATGTTGAGAATGTCACAACAAATCAAAAACCTCAAATTAATGGAGCAAGTAACTTCAGCCAATCTAATTGTAGACCTCCAAAAATGGCCAACAAGTGTCGTTGGAAGACAGTGTACAAGTGGACGTATTTTCATAGTATATGGGTTGTAAGTAAGTATATTTGTGGAAGAAGAAGAGAAATGAACAAGAAATCCAATGGCTTGAAATGTATGGAGTAGTATTTATTCTCCCCTTCAAAGTGTACCAAAAATCAATATATCCGTTCCTTATTCTTTTTCTCGGGTTTTCTCCTCTTTTTTTTTTTTTTTCGTATATGTGTTTTTTCTATTGTTCTACACATATCTCCTTTTTTTTTTGTTTCTAAGGGGAGGATATATATAGGGTTTGGGAAAGACGTGGTGGCCATTGGATCCAAACCACGTGCCCCTACCTCATTTTTCTATACATCACATCTTTCTGACACATGCATTTATTACATTGAGAAAGAGTCAACTGTACTGTATTTCTAGGCTGATTTTTCTGACATAAGATGAAGTAGATGTCTAATCAGTTTTTCACAAAGATATTTGTCAGGTCGGCGAATGTGGCAGCCTCTTCGTCTCTTAGGATTTTAGCATCATCTTTCAGAACTTCAGCTGGTTGTGGACATGAAGACTTCGGCATAAACCCTTCTTCAAGGTTTTGGCATGTATCTAGCTGAGTGGTACTTTGACTAGAATAAGGACTTCGACTTATGTAACCTCCGTAACTTTGTTGATTCATCTTTTTATATGTTTGGGCCGACTCTTTCGATGTCGTTAGTGGGGCTTCCACGTATTGTTTTGAATGGCTAACTAATATTAGAAGCAATACATGGAGTAACATCAGCCCAAAAGTCTAATTGCTAAATATTCATATGAGAGTTTAGACTTGCCAAAGGTATGCAACAACAGGATCGGAACTAAGGTCGAGGCTCATATGCCTTGTACAAATAAATGACCTTTTTGCAAAGTATGTTCATGGAGAATCAAAGTCTTGAGTTGTAAAAACTAAGGTGGTTTGTATCGTTGCAGAAGTGGTTCAAATTTTGGCTGAAGTGATATATCATGTGAGGCGGTTTGGGCAGTTTGAATGCCTTTTGTCATTCATTACCACAGACTATAATGCCGTCATTTGGCCTTCCCGGAGAGGGCGGTGTCTCTTTATTTCAATACATGCTATTGGAGACGTGTTTTGATCTGAACTGTGGAAGTTGAAACTCCATATGCAACGAAGGGTCCAGATGTGACCCACATTTAGATGGCTCAGATCTTTGAGATCCGATGGTTGAAAATGCATGTGTTTGCCTATAAAAGGCTCATTTGCTTGGATACTCATTTATTTGTATAAAGTCATGTTGGCTCATGGGTGTTTTTGAGATTATGATCGAAAATATACTTTCACTTGGTAGATTTTGATGGAAATTGTTGTAAGGGACTATTTGGTTTCGAACGATGCCATGGAGTGCGCAAATTGGATAATTCCTAGATATAATGCATTGGATTTTTGGATCGGTGAAAATGAAAATGCAACCTCAGCACATTCTTCTTTGAACGCTCTGAGAGAAGCGTCGAATTGCAACGGGTCGTCCATTGCTTCAAATAAACTATGTTGCAATAGAGTGTGACCTCTGTCTGAAGTGCCCCAAGTGGTACTAAGTGGATCCTCAAGGGTTGGCATCGATGCACCTCTCCTGGGCAGCTGGGTTATTCCTATACTGTTTCATAGTTGGGGGCGCTTTGTGAGGGTAGTGCCTTTGTTATAGCCCCCTATTTTTTTATATTTTCTTAAGCAACTTGTCTGTTCATGAAGGTGGTCCTTATAGGATCCACCTCTTTGTTTGTTTTGCCCTTGAGGTTGATTTTCATTTTTAAGGTAGACGTCTTTAAGGTTTAGCCCGTTTTTCAAGTGCTTTTTAGGTTTTTCATTTTGGAGGCGACCATCTTCAGGGTCCAGCTCTTTTTTATCAAAGTGCCTCTTTTGGTCTAATTTTCACTGATGTCTTTTGAGCTCATATATTTCGAAGGGCCTCTTTGGGCTGGGGCCTCTTGGGTTAATACTTTTTAAATGCCTCTTTGTGCTAATATTTTCTTCTATTCCTCAAACGAATTGCCTCACAAAATGTCATATATTTTGTCGAAATTTTAGTAGCATCTCCTTGGTAAGATGGACTAAACCAGTCCAATGTACATATACCAAATAAGCACGAGGTCCATTTTGCCCTTCTAAATACTCATAAATGGCTTCTCATATTTTTTCAAGATATAATATGGGAGAAGTCTATCATTTATCATAGTAGGTCATGTACCTGATGACATTGTATGTAACATGACATGTATACCAGCGCTAGTAAAAACGATGTCATGAGTCATAAAGGATGCTAGCCATAATGTGACATGCAGGCTAACAGTAATAACAATAGTCCTCGAATCCATACATAGATATTTACATGTAGGGAACTTAAAAGTGATATAAATTTGCACAAGCACTTATCGTAGACGTTATCTGAAGCCTTAAAGTAGGCTAAGTCTTTGACTTTTAAGTGTTGATAAAGGAGCTGGAGTTATGGGGAAAGATATTTATTTCAAGCATTTTGCTAAATTTTCGAGGAAGGAGCCAGACTTTATGTTGCCCGAGGTTGTTTAACTCGAATTTTTTACTAGAATTTTGTGAAGGGAGTTGAGTTCCCTATTTTTTAGAAGCTCTTTGCTTGTTATATATGTATATTTTTTTCTAAGGCAAGAGGGTCGAACCTCTCGCCTAAGTCGAAGTCTTAACACTTGTAATTGTTTTTCTTTTCATGTCACGAGACTGAGCTGTCGGCTCATGCATGGTCCCTCTTTACAATTAATCAAAAAGGATTTATGCATTTATGGGGTGGCCCCTATGGGGTCCTACCTTATCATTTTCTATATGAGGACACTTCTATCGAGGTGGTTTCTTCTTCACATTTTCTTTGAACATATTTCTTTTACAAGTACATTGTACGGTTTGAGACTATACATAAGGTGGGGCAATGCCCTCTTCAACCTATTCTGAACCTCCATTTTTCTGCCTTTTTGGATGGGATCAAAGTCTTTAACCCATTAACAACAAGAGAGTCGAACTTTACCTTTTGAGGCAAAGTTTCAGTAGAGAATATAATTCTATGAGGCTTATGCCTGAACTGCTCTGGCTTTGCTTTGTTGGAGAAGATAGCAGATCACACTCTTTTTTGCCATTGATCTGCTAAGAGATTGGCTCTTATTGGTTGACATTATAGGGCCCGCCACGACAATTATATGCCTTAGCGCCTCTTTTTGCAAGAGGATTCAACTTGAGACGGTTAAAATTGAAGCTCATCTTTTTAGGCTAGACCTTTTATCTTTATCATGGGGGCAATGCTTTAGACTTTTGTCCTCTGACCACATTTTTTTGGATAGGATAGAAAAGACTGCAGATCATTTTTTGTGAGGTTTGTGTCCTCAGTTAATTGATTTGTCGCGAAGGTAGGCTCATGTTTGTCAAGGTTATGGAGTCAGAACCGACAGTTATATGCCTTAGCCCCTCTATTTGCAAAAGGGCTTTACTTAAGATGCCCACTTTTTGGATGTGCATTTCCTTGAGCATATATTTTTCTTCTCGTGGGGTTAGTCTTGGTTGGCCTGCATCTGAGCTAATGCAACTTGTCTTTCATGCCTATTCCTAGGTGGAGGATGCATGTATCTATGAGTGAGTTCCACTGCGACTTCATATTGAGGTTGTTCATGCTAACCTCCCACTGATGGAGGGTTAAATAGGTGTCGCTGGTTTAAGGGGATAGAAGGAAATCTGGTTTGAGCGGGCAAAATATGTGGTCAGTCCTGCCTGTTCCTTATAGGACCAAGTCTATTGAAGACACTGGCTGGACTCCTCGACGTGATTCCTCTGCTTCGTTTGGCGGACCGACTATCTCTCCAGTCAGTTGGTGAGTGGTGTAGTGGTGACCATGTCCACACACACCTCTCTTTTCGGCGGAACAACCTCTTCGTTGTTTTGTGAGGAGTTGGCCAATTGACCTTGCATATGCCTTAGCATCTCTTGTGAGGAGATGGTCATTTATGTTTGTGACAGTGGCCAATTCCTTAGCAAGCCTCGCTGCCTTTTTTTGCAAGAGGATTCAGCTTGAGACGACCAAAATTGAAGCTCGTCTTTTTAGGCTAGGTCTTTTATCTTTCTCATGGGGGCGGTTTTCAAGACTTCTGTCCCCCGACCACATCTTTTGGATGGAATGGGAAAGACAACAGATCATTTTTTGTGAGGCTTGTGCACTCGATTCATTGATTTGTTGTGAAGGTAGGCTCATGTTTGTCATGATTATGGATAAGAACCGACATTTATATGCCTTAGCGCTTCTATTTGAAAGTGGGCTTTGCTTAGGATGCTCATTTCCTTGAGCGTATATTTTTCTCCTCATGAGGTCAGTCTTGGTTGGCCTGCATCCGAGCTAGTCCTAGGTGTGTGATGTATGTATCTATGAGTGAGTTTCACTACAGCTTTCGATTGAGATTGTCCATGCTGACCTCCCACTGATGGATGGTTAAATAGGTATGGCTAGCTTAAGGGGATAGGAGGAAATCTGGCTTGAGCAGGCAAAATGTGGGGTCGGTCCTGCCTGTTCCTCGTAGGACCAAGTCTATTGAAGACACTAGCCGAACTCCTCGACGTGTTTACCCTCTTAGTTTGGCAAACCGACAATCTCTCCAGTCATTTGGTGGGTGGCGTAGTTGGCGACCATGTCCACACCCACCTCTCTTTTCGACGAAACAAACTCTTTGTTATTTTGTAAGGAGTTGGCCAGTTGACGTTGCATACGCCCTAAGAGTTCTTGCATTGCAACATTTTTTTGGGAGATTGTCCTTATGTTTATGATGATGATGGCCAATTCCCTAGCGAACCTCGCTGCTACCCTGGGCCTGCTCCTTGAGCCACCTCTTTGGTGGCAAACTGCTGAAATAGCTAACAGTAGCTCCTGGATTATTGGGGCGCTTTGCAAGGGTGCTTTCTCGCCTAGGCCTTCTCTAGTTCACCTGGTTGCAATTTCTTCCTCTGCCGAACTAATGGCTGCACCTCTTCGACAAATAACCACTTTTTAGCTCTATTCCAGGAATTTCTTTCCTTTATTCAAGAATTTAGCAAAGTTCCTTTTGAGTTGCCTCTTTCCCGTATCTCTTTTTCAAGATCGTTACCTTTTGTTCAAAGGTTTTCTTCCACGGGGTGTTCGTGGCTTAGCTATTCCAAGCTTCCGACAGACGGCGCCAATCTATTGATTTTTGAAAATGGCCAACGAGAGTCGTTGAAAAACAGTGTATATGTGGTCGTATTTTAGTAGTATATGTGGTGTAAGTATATTTGTAGAAGAAGAAGAAGAAGAGAAATGAATAAGAGATCTAATGGATTGAAATATATGGAATAGTACTCATTCTTCCCTCCAAAGTATGCCAAGAATTATATACCCGTTCCTTATTCTTTTTCTAGGGTTTTCTTTCCTTGCTCTCTTTCCATATATGTTTTTTTCTATTGTTCCACACATATCTCCCTTTTCTTTTTCTAAGGGGAGGATATATATAGAGTTTAGAGAATACATGGTGGCCGCTGGATTCGAACCATTTGCCCTTACCTCATTCTTCTATACATCACGTCCTTCTTACACATGCATTTATTATATTGACAAAGAGTCAACTGCCCTACATTTCTAGGCTGATATTCCTAACACAAGATGAAGTAGACGTCTAATTAGTCTTTCACAAAGATATTCGTCAAGTTGGTAAATGTGGCAGCTTCTTCTTTTCTTAGGACTTCAGCCTCATCTTTTAGAACTTCAACAGGTCGTGGACATGAGGATTTCGGTATAAACCCTTCTTCAAGGTTTCAGTATGTATCTAGTTGAGTGGTACCTTGGCCAGAACAAGGGCTTCAAGTTCTGTAGTCTCTGTAACTT
Organism: Olea europaea var. sylvestris; assembly: GCF_002742605.1. Classification (NCBI taxonomy): domain Eukaryota; kingdom Viridiplantae; phylum Streptophyta; class Magnoliopsida; order Lamiales; family Oleaceae; genus Olea; species Olea europaea. Next base: position 183,277 of record NW_019240764.1, on the reverse strand, counting down.
TGTTGCTTCGTCTTTTCATATATTTGGGCCGACTCTTCCAATGTTGTCAGTGGGGCTTCCACATGTTGCTTTCGATGACTAACTTAATATAAGGAGTAACACTGATCATAACAAGGACAAAAATATTGTTAAAAAATGGGCCAACAATTGAGGAAAGGACAAGAAATTCAATAGGGTAAAGGCAAAGAATAAAAAGTGCTACTATTGTGAAAAGTTAGGTAACTTTTTTGAAGATTGCTTCAAGAAAGCCAATGACCAGAAAAATAACCCTACCTCTGAAAATGGTTCATTATCTATGGCTGCTTTTTGTAAGGAAGCAGCGGCCAATATTTGGAGTTGCTTATGTATTTTCAATTGAAATGACTGATTAGAACTACATTCTAGATTCAAGTTGTTCATTTTACATGAGCCCCAATAAAAGTTGGTTCTCTGACTTCTCTAACCTTGAGGGAGGTTTTGTAAAACTTGGAAATAATGAATCATGCCATATTAGAGGCATAGGTAATATTCTTTTTAAAATTGAAGAATGGTCATTACTTAATGCTGAAACATATTAGATATGTACCAGCACTAAGTAGAAATTTAATATCACTAGGTGTTGTAGATGATGATATCATATTGAAATTAAGAATGGGTTCACAAACATAATTAGAGACCAAAATCTCATTATTAGCTCACCTAAAACCAATGGAATCTATGTTATAGACACTGAATTTGTCCCCAATAATACCTTTGTAAATCTTGTTACACATTCTGATAAGTTAAAACTTTGGCACAAGAGACTTGTTCATCTTGGTGAATAGGACTTAAAACCCCTCTCACACCAAGGGGTATTTGGGAAAGACAATGTTTAGAAAATAACTTTTTGTGAATTAATTCTCATGGGAAAGCAAGTCAGGCTGCCCTTCAGGGCAGGTACTCACAAATTCAAAATTGTTTTAGAATACATACACAGTGATCTGTGGGGTCTTGCACCATTGCCTATCGTGTCTGGTTATAGATATTACTTATTTATCATAGATGATTATTCCAAGAAGGCATGAATCTTCTTACTGAAATCTAAATCTGATACCTTTGCTATCTTTAAGCAATGGAATACATTAATTGAAAACTAAACAAGTAAGAAGATTAAAGTCCTTAGAACTGACAATGGGTTGGAATTTTGCATTACAGAATTTGATCAGTACTGTTGTAAACAAGGCATAATGAGGCATAGAAATATCATCTATACACCTAAGAAAAATGGAGTTGCTGAGAGACTAATTAGAACTATTCTTGAGAGGAAAAGGTGCATGCTGATTAGTTCTGGCATGCCTAAGGTTTTTTGGGGAGAAGTAGTAAAAATAGCCTACTTAATAAATAAATGTCCTTCCAGCTCATTAAATAACAAAATCCCTAAATAGATTTGGTCTGGCTCTATGCTTGATTACTCCTATCTTAGAACTTTTGGATGTGCTGCATATGCACATTATAGTGACTCAAAATTGGATCCTAGGTCATAAAAGTGTGTCTTCTTAGGATATGGAGGAGTTAAAGGCTATAGACTTTGGTCAAGAGATGTTAGAGGATATAAATTAATAATTACTAGGTCAGTAATCTTTAATGAGGATGATTTTCCATGTCTTAGTGACAAGAGCAATGAAAAGTTAAGGGATGATGACTTTGTTATCACAGAAATTGATCTTAATAAAGAAAATACTGCTGAGCAAGCTCAGTTTGAGGTGGAGCAGCCTCAAACAAAAATTTACATCAATCCAGATAATGAAGTTCTGAATGATAATAAGGTATTAAATCTTGCACATGAGCTGCAAAATTATCAGCTTGCTAGGGATAGAGAAGGAAGGGAAATAAGACTTCCTTCCAGATATCAATAAGCAGATTATGTATCTAATCAACCTGAGTTTGAATCCTCTGAAGTAGAACCAACCTCTAATGAGAAAGCTATTTCATGTAAGGCGTCTTCTAAATGGATTGGGACTATGGAAGATGAAATGAACACCCTGTATAAAAATAAAACCTAGGATTTGGTTGAGAAACCTAAAGAATGTTAACTAATTGATTGTAAATGGGTGAATAAGATTAAAGAGGGTGATTCAAAAATAAATGATAGAAGATACAAGGAAAGGCCTGTGGCAAAAGGCTTCACACAAAGAGAAGGAATAGACTATACTATGATTTTCTCACTTGTAGTAAAGTACACTTCTATTAGAGTTCTTCTTGCCATTGTAACTAATTTTGATTTAGAATTAGAACAACGTGATGTGAAGACTGCCTTCTTGTATGGATCTTTAGATGAAACCATATATATGACACAACCTAAGGGTTTGATGTGCTTGTTGAATAAATCACTATATGACCTAAAACAGGCTCCAAGTCAATAATATAAGAGATTTGATTCTTTTATACAAGGCTAAAGTTTAAAAAATCAGATTATGATCCATATTTTTACTTTAAAAAGAATAGTGATTCTGAATTCTTTTACCTCATTTTGTATGTTTATGATATGCTATTGGCTGATCATAATTCTGTCACCCTTAATTTCGTAAAAGAAAAGTTGAAATTAGAATTTGAAATGAAGAATTTAGGTCCTGCAAGAAAAATTTTAGGTATGGAAATAATAAGGGACAAAATTAATGGTCAACTATTTTTAACATAGAAATCTTATATTGAAAAAGTGGTAAAAAGATTTTTCCTTGAAAATAATAAATCTATTAGTTTACCTTTGTCTGGTTGCATGAAATTTTCTGCTGATTAGTCACCTAAGATAGAAGATGAACTTAAAAGAATGTTGAATGTGCCATATGCTAATGTTTTTAAGTCTGTCATGTATGTAATGGTGTGATCTAGACTTGATATAGCTTATGATGTAAGTGTATTAAATAGATTTATGAGTAATTCAAGACAGTCTCATTGGGAATGCATGAAAAACCTGATTAGATACTTGAAAGTTACATGTAATCTAGGACTCATGTTCAAAATAAATAAAGATGGTTTTAAACTTAAAGACTATGTTGATTCTAATCTTGCTGAAAATCTCGATAATAAGAAATCTACAGTTGCATATTTTTATGTAATAAACAATACGTGCATCAGCTGGAAATCTCAACTTTAGGAATTAGTTTCTTTATCCTCTACCGTGGTAGAATATATTATGCCACAGGGGCTGTAAAAGAGGGATTGTGGTTGAGAGGTCTGTTAAATGAATTAGGTCTTATAGAAAATCAAGTGGAGTTGTGCTCAGTTAATCAAAGTGCCATTTTATTAAGTAAAAGCCCAATTTTTTATGATAGATCAAAGCACATTGATGTTAAGTTTCATTTTGTTAGAGATATAATTGATAATGGTGATATTAAATTGGTAAAAATACCTGTTAAGGTAAATTCTACAGATGCTGGGACACACATAATACCACTTAGTAAATTTTTAGATTATTTGAGATTGTTGAATCTTGAAGCTTGCTAATTTTTTTTCTTTGTAAATAGGTAATAAGAGAAAATGAAGCTTAAGAGATTAAGTTGGAATCCACACAAGTGCAGACACAAAATACAATAAAGGTGGAGATTGTAAAATATGGGTTGCTGAATTTTGTTGAGGCCCAAGTATCTCAAAGCCGATTTCTTTAAGCCCACATTTATGATCCAAGTTGATGACCCAATAATTGGAAGATTCTAGATTTGGCAAAAACGTGTTATTTAACTAACAAGCTTTCGGTTTAAAGAATAATCTCCTGGATGGTGACAAGTGGTGAGTTCTTTACCGTTAGATCTTTTAGTCTCATATAAATAGGTTATTGTGACTTTAGGGTTAAGTTTTTTTTATCATTCTCTAGGGTTTTCTGGCTGCGTGCCTTTTGTCTTCTCTATTCTGATCTTGTGTTTTCTCTAAAACTACATAGTGTTTTTTTTTTTTTTTTTTGGAGAGAAAATAGAAGAGAAACTCTTGTGTGAGTTTGCTCTATAGGAAGATTGTGTTGTACTAGAGTTTTGAGAACTCTGTGTTCTGTAATTCGATTTTTTTACCTATTTTGGCCCGTATAGTTGATTTGAGCTTAATACTTACGGATGCTCAATGGGGGACTAAGTATTAGAAGTGGTCGCTGAACCTATGAAAAATTTCTTGTGTTCTTTAATTTCTTGTTACGTCTTTGAGAAATCTTGATTTTATGCACTAAGTTTTGGTTTAAACTGATTCTAGACCTATAGAAGTCAAATAAAAATCATACACAACTCATTTAGTGATTAAGTAAATGAAAAAGCATCAGACTCCTAGCAATCCTTCAAAACAAAACATGTATCTAATGTCAAAATCTAGAAAGTAATATGAGAACATCAAGCCATTAGATTTTTAATGTTATCCTACAATCTATACAATTAATCAAGCATCATCTTATTACAAAAATAAATATCAATTGATACAACTTCACACATAATTAAAAAATAGAAGAAACATGGACAGAAAACTTGAATTGCTGAATTTATTCTTCTTCTTCTTCTTCTTTGACCCAAGTAATTGATATATGAAAGTATATATGGTCAAGTCTGTAACAAAAGCTTTGATAAAACTTGATAAATATGTGTATTCTTTAATCCAAATTTTCTCCTAGGCTTATCTTCTGAATTATATATGAATAATGTATCCCTAAGAGTCTCGATTAATTAATGGTTGAATGTGAGTATTCATAACCACAAGATTTAGTTCAATAATAGTGTTCTAATTGTTTTTAAAGAAGATATTTAATCAATATAGAAAATCTCTTATGGTCACATAGACATGTTCACTGCGATCACATGGCAAAAGATTTTTATTTGAAGCTGAAAAATTTTTAGACCTCGCAATTGCACAAGGCTATGCTCACGATTGCAACTCACAGGTTTTATATCTCATTAAATTTGGTACTCAACTTTTCCCTTTGGTTTAACTCGAATCTTTTCTTAATTTTTCACTCCACAATCAACTGTAATTGATCTATTACAAGTTCCGAAAGTCTGAAATTAAATTCCCAAGCTTTTTAAAGTTAGATTTAGCTCCCCAAAACTAGTGAATTTCTTCTGATTGCTATAATAATTCTTCTAATTGATCAAATTCATTCTAATTGATCTTAAATTGCTCTGAATCAACTCTAGTTAAGCTCCAAAATACCTTTTCCAGGGCAGTTGTATACAAATTCAAGTTACCTACAATTAACATATTAAACTAAAAAAATTCACTTAAGCTTAAGATCAAACACTTTATGGGCATTATACTTGCATAATATGATAATTTGATTCTTGAAAATCTCAAGTTTTATTACCTACCAAATATGAAGCTTGTAGTAGTTGATAATATAACAATCCACAGCGAACTCGATTTGGTTTTCCTGATAATAAGAATGTAAACCAACGTTGATCCCCTTTTTTTGTGGTTGTGGTGGTGGTGGTGGTGGTGGTGGAGGAAGGGAGTTGGGCATGGAATAGTTGGAGTTGAATGGGGAATGGATTTTTTTATTATTATTTTTCTTTTATTTTTTAATATTTTAAGTGGAACTTATTTGCAATTTTGGAAACATTGAGACTCTAACTGAAAATATTTCTTTATGTTTTTTTATTTCTTATCGTTTATTTAAATAAAAGTGTAAATTCACCATATTACAATAGTTTAACGGAGGAAATGGACATAGGAAGAATGTGCAGAATTGAAATGATATGGACGATTTTAATAAAACCAAAAATAAAAAATAAAAAAAAATTATAGAGACATTCTATACCGATTACCCATACCTTTAGTATGTATATAGTTCATTAACTCATTCAATGCGTAAATGACCAAAGAATTCATATAATTTAATTAAAGAATAATGTTATCTAGATCGTCGAAGTTTAAATTAAAGAATAAATATTCTTTAATCTGGAATGGGAAGCAATTTATGATTAATGCTTCTAATAGGTCAAAATTGTAATTGGCTATTTTTGAGTTTTAATTAAAGTCGAAATAGTTGTGGATTAGCTAGCATAGGTCATGAAGTCAGAGATGTCAAATATGTACCAAAGAGAAAAAGTCGACATGAAATAGTTTGCTGAATGCATATGGCGCACTCGAGTGTCCAGAATAAGAGCATCATCGTTCGCTTGGATTGGTGCTCGAGCGGTGGATCGGTCGCTTACTAGACACTAACCCAACGCTCAAGTGGCGTAGTCATCTGAAAAAGTCCTTTTCGCAATTTAAAGTTGTTTTCCAATTCTATACAACTTCAAACACTGACTATCATATATATTCAAGCATTTGTCCATCCCAAAGTGTGTTGAATTATTATTTCATATTAGAGAACATCATTTGAAGATCATAACACATTTAAATTATTCTTGATTCAACCCCAAGATCAAATTATCATAATTAATCACAAACATCTTGTATTATTGGTTGAACCATAATTCAGTCAAGAGAGTGCTCCATTGAAGATCAACTTGATTCCATTAACAAAGGAGATCTAAACATCAAACACCAAAACTTTTATCTTCACCTATAAGCCCTCAGAGTTATGAAGTTAGAGAAGAGGTGCTTGGAGATTCAGTACTCCAAAATGAGTTCATTCTTAGTGATCTACGTCGAGGGGAAAAGTAGCCCAGAGTTGTAGAAAAGTGCGAGATGCACAATTGAACAGTTCGTCGGTGATTTACTAGTTGAGTGGTCAAAATCAGCTAAGGTTTAGTATTATCTGGACTAATTGTAAGTCGGCTTTTCTAGTGGATCATTTTGGTAAGCTTTAATAGAGGTTTTTGATCCTTGTGAAGAGTTCTTCAAGGGATTTTCCTCTGTCATCAATTTCTAGTATTGTTTACATTTTATGCTTTTGATGTATATATA